>NW_012116455.1:437745-455938 GCF_000951035.1 Colobus angolensis palliatus
AGAAAGAAATTAAGGGTATTCAGTTAGGAAAAGAAGAAGTCCAATTATCCCTGTTTGCAGATGACATGATTGTATATTTAGAAAACCCCATCATCTCAGCCCAAAATCTCCTTAAGCTGATAAGCAACTTCAGCAAAGTCTCAGGATACAAAATTAATGTGCAAAAATCACAATAGCCTTTTAAGAATTCCTTTATAGATGATTTGCTTCTTTCCTCTTGCTGTTTTCAGTGTCTTCTTTTTATTTTTGGTTTTTGACAGTTTGATTATGTCTTACAGTCTTGTTTGGCTTGAGGCTAATCACAGTCCTGTGACCTTCCTGTACCTGGATATTTCTTTCTCAGATTTAATTTATTTTCTGTGATTATTTCTTTAAATAAACTTACAGATTTCTCTCTTTCTTCTCCTTTAACTCCTATAACTTGATCATTTGCTTTTTTGATACTGTTCCATAAATCCCATAAGCTTTCATCATACCTTTTCATTCTTTTTGCTTTTTCTCTTCTTGCTGCATATTTTCAAATAATTGTCTTTGAGTTTGCAGGTTCTTTCTTCTGTGTATCAATTCTGCTGTCAATGCTCTCTATTGCATTTTAGAATTTAATTCATTGTATTTTTCAGCTCCAGAATTTGGTTACTTTTTCATAATTTCAGTCTCTGTTAAATTTCTTGTTTTGGTCATTTATTGTTTTCTTTATTTCAATGAATTATTTATCTTCATTTTATTGAAGTTTGCTATACAGCTATTATTTTGAATTATTTATCAGGCAGTTTATATCTCTATTTCTTTAGTGTCAGTTACTCATGTTTTATTTTCTTCCATTGGTGATGACATGTTTCCCTGATTATTTTTTATCTTTGTGGCCATTTGCTGGTGTCTACTCATTTAAGAAGTGGAGACTTATTCCAATCTTTGCAAACTGGCTTTGTTTGGGAAATCCTTCACCAATCAGCAAGTCCAGAGATTCTGGTCAGGCCATCTAGCGTGGCCTGTTGGCGCACTTGCTGCTGGAGTCCTTGGACGAGTGGGCCTTGTGCCCAGGTCAGCAAGTGGGCAGACCTGGTGCCTGGGTCCATAAGGTTGAGCTTGTATCCTGGATCCCCTGAGGTAGATGTATTGATTGGGTCTGCAGAGGTGAGCCTGGAGCCTAGGTCCAAGGGCAGACCTAAAGCCTATATCCATGGGGGGTGGTTTGAAGCCTGGTTCCATAGTAGCTGATCTGACACTAGGGTGAGCCTTAAACCTGAGTCTGTAGGGGTTGGCTAGGCCCTGGAATGGGTCTGGAGCCTGAGTCCACTAGGATGAGCCCAGAGCCTGTGTCCATGGGGGCTGACCTGGCACTGGGGTAGACCTGTATCCTGAGTTCATGGAGTTTTGGGTCTATGGGGGCTGGCCTAGAACCTGGGTATTTAAGAGTAGCCCTGGAGCCTAGGTCCATGAGGGTCAGCTTAGCACTGAGGTCTACTGGGACAAATCTGGCCCTTACATCTGCTGGAACATGGGATTGTAGGGGCCAGCCTGAAGTATGAGGCCATAGGGATCAGCCTGGCACTAGGCCCACCTGAAACCTGTCTGTGGTATGAGCCTTGTGCCTGAGATGTACTGACCTGGCACTGAGGTGGGCCTAAAGCATTAGGCTGTGTGGGCTGACATGGCTTTGGACTGATCTTAAACTAGGGCGGGTCTGTAGCTTGCAGGTGCAGGAGCTAGCCTTATCCTCGGCAGGCCTGGAACCTATATCTGCAGGCCAGCCTGAAGGCTGAGTGCTGGCCTGATGATTAGGGTCATAGGGGTTGGCCTAGTTCTGAGATAGTCATGAAGCCTGGTGCTATGGGGCCCAGCCTGATGCTGGGTTGGGGGGCATCGAGAGCCTGGGACCATTGGGACTGGTCTGACCCTGAAGTAAACCTGAAGACAGACTCTTCAGGGTAGGCCTGGAGCTTGATCTGTGAGGGCTGGCCTGGCACTACAGTGAGCTCAAAGCCTGAGGCATGGGGGCCAGCTAGGTGTTGGGGTCAGAATGGAGCATAGGAATGTTAGGTTGGCCTGGAAATTGAGACTAGGGAGCAGACCTGGAGCCTGGGAATGTAGGATCTGGCCTGGTGTCAGGATGGGCCTAGAATCTGGGGCTGTGGGGGCCTTCTCAGTGCTGGGTTTTATCGGTGGGCCCAGTATTGGGGTTTGAGGCAAAGTCTGATGCTTATTTTCCTCATCTTCCCCGAACTGAAAGGTATTTCTCTGTGGACTGTGTTGCCTGGTATGGAGGTAAGGGTGATGTGGGTAATGTAAAGTTGCCCTTCCTACCCTCTTCAATGTGTCTTTTCTTATTTCTGTGCTACACCCAGGTGCTATAATCTCTCACTTGGTTTTCTTCACTCTTGTGAAGGTATTTTTATGCATGGATAGTTTTTCAAATTGATGTTTCTGTGGAGAGACTAGCACTGGAAAGTTCTTTTCTGCCATCTTGCTGATTGAGACACAATACTTTTCAAATACAAAAATTAATAACCATAAGTAAAATGTAAATATACTTGAACATATTAAAAATAATTTAGTATAACATAAAAATAAAATATTGTTTACATACTAAAGTTTGAGCTTAAAAATAAAATGGAATTATAATTTTTTAATGTGTACTTAGTCCATCAATGATGTCATCACTGAGCTGTGTAAACCTTTCCAGTGCTGAAAACCTCTCTCTGAATCTGTGCAGTTAAGAGAATGATAAAGATACTGTTATAAAGTGCTCTTAAATATTTTTCTCTAATCCACTGCTGTGGTTTGAATGTGTCCCCCAAAGTTCATGCATTGGAAACTTAATCCTCAGTGCAAGTATGTTGAGAGATGGGACCTCTAAGAGGTGATTAGGTCATGAGGACACCAGTCTCATGAATGACGAATGCCATTATTACAGGAATCTGTTCCTTATAAAAGGACAAGTTCAGCCCCACTTTGCTCTCTCTCACCCCTGTGTCTTCTGCCATGGGATGATGCAGCAAGAAGGCCTTCACCAGATGCCAGTGCCTCAATCTTGGACTTCTCAACCTCCAGAACTATGAGACAATACATTTCTGTTCACTATAAATGACCCGGTCTCAGGTATTATGCTGTAGCAATACAAAATAGACTAAGACACCCATTATCTACAAACAATCCTATCTCTTGGTTAATAACTTTGAGGAGAATATTTTTCGGGGGGCAAGGTTTCATTTCTTTGTAAGAACAGTTTTTTTTTAATTTCTAACTGCTATGGTTTGAATGTTTGTATCCCTCAAGAATTTGTTTTGAAACATAATTCCAATTGTAAAAGTAAAGTAGAGGTTTCTCTTTAAAAACACTTTCCTCCTTATCTAATTAGGAATAAATAGTAACTTCATTTAGAAGCAAAATTTATTCAAAGACCTGTGCTAACATTCTTAGATATCTGCAAGCCATAATAAAGAAATCAATGTACTTTGTGTTCTTAGCTCCCACAATTTAGCCTAAATATTTGCCCTGGCACGCTTATACTGGTCCAAGAAAACATTAGGTCATAGCCTGTTCCTCTTCTTTATTTGGAGGTATTTTTTACCTTTCTCAGCATTCCACAAGTTACTTCCTCCTTCCTTTGTTCTCCACTGCCTTTGCCTCTTTTAGAAAGTTCTAAGTTGCTAGCCAAATGGGACAAATACAGAATGTGAGGTCCTGTTCCAGCCAATGGAAACTGGACACAGCAGTAGGGTGGATGTGTGAGGTTATAAATAACCTTGTCTCCTTTGTTTGGTGTACTCTCATGGCAAAACTGCTGGCGAGTGTACCCTTTCTGCAGAAAGTAAAAATGGCCTTGCTGAGAAAATTAAATTTATGTTCAAGTGCTATTTCTTTACGGCATCGGGAAACAAGCAGTTCTAACACAATGCAACAGTATTAAGAGGTGGGGACTTTAGAAGGTGATTAGGTCGTGAGGGCTCCACTCTCATGGATGGGATTAGCGCCCATAAAAAAAGGCTTGAGGGAGTGAGTTCTTCCTGTTTAGCCCTTTATTGACCTTCTGCCCTTTCATCATATGAGCATGCAACAACAGGACCATCTGTGGAGCAGAGAGCAAACTTTCACCAGATAAGAAATCTGCCGGCACCTTGATCTTTGATATCCTGGACTTCAGAACTGTGAAAAGTAAATTTCCATTATTTATAAATTATCTAATCTTAGATATTTTGTTACAGCATCCTAAGTGGGCCAAGACAGTAACAAACCTTTTTTTTTTTTTTTGTTTCAAAGAAAGTATTTCTGGTTTGTCTTTATTTTTCCATCTCATCTTCCATAAATGAAGATTCTAACACAGACACCTTATTAATACCAATAGTGTTCCATTCATGTCCATTTGTTGTAAACTATTTGTGAACTATTTGTGATAGATAATACTTATTCTTGTATTAGAAGCTTTGCTTTGTTTTCTTTTTTCTTGAGGATTATAAAGGCATATAAGACAGTTTTCTAAACACATTCACCTACACATGATTCCCAAATTTTAATGAAACAGGTCTCTGGTATGTCTCAGAACATAAATGTTTCAGATTTCAGATTTTTTTTTTAACTTCAAACTAACAGTATCATACCAACAGAAGTACCAGTATTCTAGTACCTTTGAAAACAGCATGGAATATCAGAGTAGTGGAACATTGAAAACTGGTATTGTAAGTCACTCTTCTGTGGGCAATGGGGAGCCAATAAAGATGTTTAAACAAGGAAATTACAAAGATGTATAGACACAGACATACTCTGTTAGAGTTGTAGGAGTTGTAGAATATTAAGCCCACCTCCCTCCGTCCCTCTGTTGAAAGGTCAGCAACTTCAGCATGAGTCACCAACAATGCACATAGGAAGTTGATTAATGAGCAAAGAAGAGATTGAAGAAAGGCATGGAGGACATCTATTATTCTCCCCTCATCATTCATTCACTCTCTTTTTAAAGTAAAAACAGTTATCTGAACCTCTTTTGAAGAATTGCCTGAACCCCCTAGTAGCTCATTTAGTTTGGGTGGGTTTGACTTCCCCTTCAACTTCAGGGATGGTTGGAAATGATTGGTTCAAGAATTAAGCATATATCTCAAATCTGGCAAAAAATTCTGAGGCCCAGAATTTCTGCTTGTGTGGGGAAAAAAGCTCTTTATTTCCAGTTAGACTGCTTGAGTCATTGTGTAATGAAGGGGTGAGCTCTGAGTCACCAGATAAAGTTTGAGGACAAAGGCAAAACAGTGGGAGGTGGAACTGGAGGCTACAAAAGAAATAAAAAATCAATATTAACTGAGCTTCTATCCAGCTAAGCCTGAAGGCAGTTCTGAAATTTTCAATTGTGTGGGTTAATCAACTCTTTTGTCTTTTTTCCTGTTAAATCAGCTTGAATCAGGTCTTCTGCCACTTGCAACAGAAAGAGTCCTAAGTAACACTAAGGAAAAAACAGGAAGCCATCCATCAGGATTGAGGAAATGGTAGGAAGAAAGAGACTTATTGGAGAGAAGTCACAAAGGAAAGTTTTAATCTCTCATCTTACAGGAGTATTACTCATGCTAAATATCACACAAATTGCTACCTCTTCCCTAATATAAGTTAAGCATTATAATATCTGTAATATCTGTGACTCACAGTGTGGGCCCAGATGCCAGACAAACATGGGTTCAAATTTAGTTTACTCACTTTCTGCCACTTAGGATCTGTGCATACTTGGGCAAGTTACTTCTCTGTTCTCTAATTTCAATTTCTTCCTTTATAAAATGGTGACAGTAGCTGCAACTTGAGTTACTGTAAGGATTAAATGCCACATTATATAATGCCATGTATATGGTTATGGTAAGCACTTAATTCAATTACTATTATTGATGTTTTTCTTTTTCCAAGTTTATTGGAGATATCACTGGGGGAAATAATTTGTTAGATGTGAAACTACCAATCTTCCCTGCTTCACCATCTATCTTTACCTCCTCCTCTTCCATTTTAATAGAAGTGATGACCCTTAATGAAAGATGCAACCCTTCCCTGTCCAAGGGTGACCCTTCCTCTTTTCTTCTTTATCACACGTTCTCTCAACTCCTTAGGAATTTTTCCCTACCAATTATTTCTTTTTGTCTTCTTGTTTCCCCTCCATTTGGAATTGTCCTCATTGTCTTAGTTAATTTTGTGTTGCTATAAGGGAATATCTGAAGCTGGATAGTTTATAAAGAAACAAGTTTTATTTGGCTTATAATTCTGGATGGCTGGAAAATTCAAGGTTGGGCATATGCATTAGGTGCTTCCACTCATGGTGGAAGATGAAGGGGAGCCAGTGAGTGCAGAGATAACATGATAAGAAATGAAGCAAGGAGGTGGGGAGGTGCCACATTCTTTTTAACAACCAGCTTTTGTAGAGTGAGAATTTATTCACTTCTGAGGGAGGGCAACCGTCTATTACTCATGAGGGATCTACTGCCATGACCCAACACTTCCCATTAGGCCCCACTTCTAACACTGGATCAAATTTCAACATGAGGTTTAGAGGAGATAATCATCCAAACTATAGCACCCATTTTACAAAAAACACCTCCATACTAAAACTATCCCCTCTTTGATTCTCTATCCACAATTTTCAGTGTGTGATCTGAAGAGCTTCTGTATTAGACTCACCTGGATGCTTGTTTAAAATGCAGAGTTCCAGGCTCCACTCAGCTGTAGTAAGACATATTGGTGCTCCTGTACCTACATTCTAACAAATAAGCCAAGTGATTATGATGTACCATAAAGTTGGAGAAAACTGTTCTCTATTGGGCTCTCCATGGTACCTAGCAATCCTCTAGCTACCTAGCTGTGACCCTCTCTCGTGTATACTGCGGGTATTTTACTTTCTCACATTCCTCAAATTGTCAAGAGCACCAATCACCATCCCTCTAACTCATACTCTGATTTTGCAGAAAAAAAAATCAAAGAAAAAAGCCCCATGAATCTCCATACCATGATTGTATTTCACCCATGCCTATTCTTTCTTATTTCCCTCCTGTAAACATGGAAAATACATACTTTGCCTTCTGAAGCTAATTATGCCACTTGAGCTCATTTCTCATTTTCTCCTGCCCTAAGCACTTCATCGAATCTCTTATCCTGTCTTTCCTTATCTGCAAACTTATTTCTATCAACATTTAAACATATATAAAGCTTCTCTCATTTTCAAAAGACAATTCTCCCTTAATTTCATGAACCAAACACCTCCAGCTACTGCATTTTTTCATTCCCTCTTCTCAGCTAAACTTCTTAAAGATGTCTACACTTACTTCCCACTTGCATTCAATTTCTGCCCCACTATTGGATTAGGACCCCACTATTTCACTGAGACTGCTCTCACTTAATTAACAGAAGATTAATTTGTTATTAAATCCACTGGACGCTGGACCTTACATTACTTGCCTTCTCAGTTCCATTTGACACTATTGTCCATTCTTTTTTTAAAAACCTTTTTTCTCTTGGCTTCCTTGATACCTAAGTACTTTATAATCTACATATTCAAAATTAACTTGGTAATTTCTGCTTAACCTCCTTCCCAGGTGAATGGCATTACCTGCAAGTTGTCCAAGCCAGAAACGTAGAGTAGTCATCCTTGACTCCTTCCTCCTTCTCACTTGTTTACTACCTCTTACATGTTTCATAGCTGGATTGCTGCAACAGCCTCCTAACTGCCCTTTCTCCAGTTTTGCTCCCATCCAATCCAGAGTAATACTCTGGAGGGAAAGATCACAGTTATACTGGCCACTAGATTCTAAATATTTGCTATAGGAAAGTTTGAAATTAGGCACCAAGCTTCCTGACAACCAAGGCAAAATTAAAGGGAAAGTAATCTTCATACTTCTTAATGGTTGTTCTAATTCTAACACTCTAAACCAAATTTCTCAGGAGGAGATTTATAAAGGAAGCAATAAATGATGTAATGAACAATGGCTCAACAACATTCCTATGATATATCCTATAATTTCATTTGGCAAGTATTTATGGAATACTTACAACAAGCCAGGCACCATGCTCACCACTGGGGATAAAACAGTGAATGTAGTTGTTTCTTATCTAATCTCATTATTAAAACCGAGTTTTTGCATAACATTAAATGCAATCCTCTGAAGACAATTTGGCTGGGAAAGGGCTTATTTCCCAAGCCATCCCTGCCTGGTAGTTTAAAACCAGGGTCAAAATGACAGCTACTCAGTGTTCTCTTGCTTCCTGCAACCACCCTAACACTGCCACCCACGTGGTCCTGCCTTGGGTCAGGACTTCCAGTCTCTCTCCGTCTCTCTTTTTTTTTTTTTTGAGATGGAATCTCACTCTGCCACCCAGACTGGAGTGCAGTGGTACAATCTCAGCTCACTGCAACCTCTGCCCCCCGTGTTCAAGCAATTCTCCTGCCTCAGCCTCTCGAGTAGCTGGGATTACAGATGTGTGCCACCACACCTGGCTAATTTTTGTATTTTTGGTAGAGACAGCGTTTCACCATGTTGCCCAGGCTGGTTTCAATCTCCTGACCTGAGGTGATCTGCCTGCCTCAGCCTCCCAAAGTGCTGGGATTACAGGTGTGAGCCACCGCACCCGGCCCAGCCTCTTTTAAATTGCAGCTTACTGACACTACTATCACACACAAAATATGTCTGGACTCCCCATGGTTTGTCTCACATGTGTTGACAAACAGTGCTTTTAACAACCACATGAAATCTGCTATTTTCCACCCTCACTTACTCTGGTTTCTTTTGGAGATCTGCTGCTAAGTTGTTCCCCACACCTCCGCACACTCCCCCTCCAACACAACACGTGAGCCCCGACAGGACCATTGCTGTATTAGTCCGTTTTCACACTGCTATAAAGATACTACAATTTATAAACAAAGGAGTAAACTTACAGTTCCGCATGGCTGGGGAGCGGGGAGGCCTCAAGAAACTTACAGTCATGGCAGAAGGGGAAGCAGGCACCTTTTTCACAAGTTGGCAGACTAGAGAGGAGAAAGAAGGAGGAATTTCCAAACACTTATAAAACCATCAGATCTCCTGTGTGGAGAGAGATCCTTCTTTCTCTTCTTATAAAGCCATCAATCCTACCGGATTAGGACCTCACATTTATATCTTCACTTAACGAAAATTGTTACTGGAAAGAGGTCCTGATCTAGACTCCAAGAGAGAGTTCCTGGATCTCGGGCAAGAAAGAATTTGGGGTGAGTCCATAAAGTGAAAGCAAGTGTATTACAGAAAAAGAAAAACAAAAGAATGGCTACTCCATAGACAGAGCAGGGGCATGGGCTGCTCGACTGAATATAGTTATGGTTGTTTCTTAATTATATGCCAAACAAGGGGTGGATCATTCATGAATTTTCTGGGAAAGGAGTGGGATTTCCTGGAACTGAGGGTTCCTCCCCACTTTAGACCATATAGGGTAACTGCTGGCCACAGCATTCGTAAATTGTCATGGTGCTGATGGGAGTCTTTTAGCATGCTAATGCATTATAATTAATGTATAACAAGCAGTGAGTTTGACCAGAGGTCACTTCCATCAACATCTTGCATTTGGTGGGTGCTGGCCAGCTTCTTTACCATATCCTGTTTTATCAGGAGGGTCTTTTTGACCGGTTTCTCGTGATACCAGTCCTGCTGACCTCCCACCTCATCCTGTGACTGAGAATGCCTAATCTCCTGGGAATGCAGCCCAGTAGGTCTCAGCCTCATTTTACCCAGCCCCTATTCAAGACGGAGTCACTATGGTTCAGATGCCTCTGACAAAATCATCTCTGTCCAAATACAGTCACTTAGTGGGTACGAATTTGGGGGGACACAACTGAGTCCATAGCAAACAGTATGCGATTTTGAATCACATCAGCACACACAATAAGTCTCTGAAAAGTGAGTCCATTGGCTTGGCTGGGGAGAAAACTGTGACAATGTGTAGTGTTCCAAAATGACCCTTCCTGCATCAGGGAGCACTCAGAACCTTCCAGCTTGGTGAACAGAATTTGCTCTCAGGCCAGGAGCCATGCTCTGTAAGTATGTTGTCTTTACATCTGGCCCAGTTTGATCCAAAGATAGGATTTAGAATGATGAAACAAATAGATGGCATACACCGACTCTCCTCACAAATGTGTCTCCTCTCAATTTGGCCTTCACCTTCAGATAGACACATAATGGATCGCAGATTGTGTCCTGCTGCAAAATCTGGAAACACAGGCTTGGGATACCTGTATATCAACAGAAACCAGACTAGCAGGTGATAAGCCTGGCATTGTCCTGTGTTCTTAGGCTCTTTTTTTCTTTCTTTCTTTCTTTTGAGATGGAGTCTCCCTCTGTCGCCCAGGTTGGAGTCCAGCGGCTTGATCTCGGCTCACTCAAGCTCCGCCCCGGGTTCACGCCATTCTCCTGCCTCAGCCTCCCGAGTAGCTGGGACTACAGGCCCCCACCACCACGCCCGGCTAGTTTTATTTGTTTGTTTGTTTTTGCTTTTGTTTTGCATTTTTGGTAGAGACTAGGCTTCACCGTGTGAGTCAGGATGGTCTCGACCTCCTGACCTCGTGATCCGCCCGCCTCGGCCTCCCAAAGTGCTGGGATTACAGGCGTGAGCCACCGCGCCAACTTAATCACTGGGACACCCACAGGCAAGGCCTGGCTTTTTCCACAAGAAATATTCTGGATGGAAGCAAACACATCAGTGAGCTTAAAGTTCTACATGATCACAATGACTTAAGCTTGAGAATTTTTAAAAAAGAGAGAAGGGGGTAGTAAATGACTAAATATAAAGCACCTAGTGCTGTATTTCGCAAATGGTAATCACTCAGCAGGTGTCTCAGCTCCTCGCTTCAGCAACCAGGCTTCCAGGACCGGAAGGAAGTCTTCTGCATTCAAAACTAGACTCAATTACTCCCTTCCACCACCCAGTTCTACTCCTGTGCTCGCGCTCCTCCTGCCTGGCAAACTCCATGGCCCGACAGATTCACTTCCATTCCACGGTCGGACCAGGAACGTCAGTGGGCCACCCATGACTGCAAAACGGCTGGCTGGGCCAGAGGGGCGAGGCCGGCTGCAGAGCGGGGCTGGTACAAGCCACTTCTTGGGAGCCGCGGTACGCGCAGCCTTGTGGGAGCTGTAGTTCCCGCAACTCCGAGTCTCCAGGCGAGGCGTCACTGCAGGACTCGTTTTCCCGTGCTCCTGTGCGCGGGTCCACTTGGGACGGGTCCCTGGGTAGGTGAGGTGGGTAGGAGCTTGCTTATAGAAGAGTGGAATCGAGTCGTCCTTGTTAGTGGAGCCGCTGCCGCCAGGGAACTCAGAGCCGGTTCCTGTTCCTTCAAGAGTCCTGGAGGCCAAACTTGAAATACAAGTTTAAGCTTCCCCATCTGGCAAAAGATAAGGATCCGAATTCCTCCGGCCCGGTGTGCAGCAGGAGCGACCAACCCCGACCCGGGTTAAAACTCCCAGGGACTCTTCGCTGCCGCCACCTCCTGTTCTCTCCCCACGTTCCCACTCGGGGTCTCCCTCAGGGCCGGGAGGCACAGCGGTCCCTGCTTGTTGAGGGGCTGGATGTACGCACCCGCAGGTTCCCGCGGACTTGGGGGCGCCCGCTGAGCCCCGGCGCCCGCAGAGGGCTTGTGTTTGCCTCCTGCAGCCTCAACCCGGAGGGCAGCGAGGGCCTACCACCATGATCACTGGTGTCTTCAGCATGCGCTTGTGGGCCCCGGTGGGCGTCCTGACCTCGCTGGCGTACTGTCTGCACCAGCGGCGGGTGGCCCTCGCCGAGCTGCAGGGGGCCGATGGCCAGCGTCCAGTCGACCGCAGCCTGCTGAAGTTGAAAATGGTGCAGGTCGTGTTTCGACACGGGGCGCGGAGTCCTCTCAAGCCGCTCCCGCTGGAGGAGCAGGTGAGAGGTCGGCCCGGGCCGGGGCTGGTGGGGCGAGGACCGTGTGCCAGGCTAGGCGTCTCGCCGGAACACACATCTTCAGAGCTTTACTCGCGCGGAGAGGGGCTCGGGTTGGGTCCAGAAGAGGGGAAAACAGCAGTAGCCAGTTCCTCCCCAGGCTCTTGAGCAAAGGACCTGCTGGGAGTAGGACAGACCCGGAACTTCCCGTTTTGCCCTGATGGCGCACCAAGCGCTGCTTAAGACGCACGGGAGTCGCCTGGGGATCCTGCTACGTTGCAGATTCTGATTCAGCAAGTGTGGAGTAGTGCCCCAGGTCAGCATTTCTATTAAGTGTCTGGGTGAACATGAGTACAAGGGTGCAATGCACTTCTGTGTGACAATGTTGAAGGTGATTTGTCAGAGCTGAAGGGACTTTAGTGACAGGAACCACTCTTAACTGAGATCACAGTGGATAAGGTCGTTGCCTTTGGAAACAAACTTTATAACAGTTTTTTCTCAGGGTTTGCTGGAGGCCATTTGAGATCTCCTGAAGGTTTTTTTTTTATTTTTTTATTTTTTTTTTGTAACAAGTGTTGTATTCTAGGGTTTTCTTTTTCTGTTTAAGGTTACTAAACCTATAGTGGAAGGGATTTGAGGTCGGAAAAAATTAAAAATGGGCTAGTCTGTGGCTGTTATGTCTTAAAAATCTGTCTGGTTTTGTCAGGATAATTATGCTAAAGCACGAATAGTTTTTAAAAAATGATTATCTTTCCTGATGTGACTTTTCACAGCAGAAAGGCCTAGTGAAGAGGAATAGGCAACCTGAAATCCCCAAACACCCAGGTATTACACCTGTGGAGTGATGTATCGTTGGTCTTCCAGGTTGGTGTTGGAGGAGGTCCAACAGATTGTCCAAAATTGATGTTAGGTATACTCTTCATAGTCACAGTTGCTTTCTAGAAACCTTCAGGATTGTGTCTTTACATTGTACAACTGGAAACCCATTTTTCAAAATTGGCCGCACATGAAATTAAACTTATAAAGCATTTTCCACATAAATAAATACATTTGGAAGGCACTTAATTCTATTACCAGGTTTCTGGTTAGCCTTACTCTGGCTGTACCACTTGCTCTCTGGTACTGGGATTTCTTCTTTCATTTTGATTCTTTGATTTTTTTTTTCAGTCTCTTACTTTGCCTTTTTATATTAGATCACTAAATTTTCTTTATGATTTTGTATACAGCCCATCTCTGATGCTTCCCTTCCCCCAATTCTTCTCTATTCTTGGTACAGAAGGACTGGGGAATCATACGTAGGAATATATATTACATTTACCTAGAAGACAAAAAGTTATCAGTGGTAACGGAGAGTAAAACTTTGAATGTGCAGGCCTAGACCTAGTATGTACCATATATATACACCCTGAAGGCCCTAGGAAAAGATTTAGATTCTTTTAGGGCTTTATCCCTGAGGGAGAGTGGGTGTGTGATGGGTATCTTCTGCCTTTATGGTTGAAGAGTCCATTGTAGCTTAGGATACCAGCTTCATTCGTCTTCAATCTGTGTAGCCACAAAATAGCATCTGAATCCATGGCCTGACCTTACAATTAGAGAAGGCATATTACCTCTCCTCTCTGCTCATATTCTCCACACCTTAGGCAGATGCTTTAAACATCTTTGCTTATCTAGTATAAAGTCATGTGCATAAAAATCAGGGGTGAACCAACTCTCTTTCAGTTTAGGCTATGAGCAAATATTAGCCTCTTAAAACCTGTTTCTGGATAGTCTCTGTCAGGTGTTCATTTCAAGATCCAATTTGATAGAGGTTGTTATTGGAATTTTTTATTTTATTTTATTTTTTTCTGAGACAGAATCTTATTCTGTTGCAAGGCTGGAGTGCAGTGGTGCGATCTCGGCTCACTGTAATCTCCGCCTCCCGGGTTCAAGCAATTCTCTTGCCTCAGCCTCTGGAGTAGCTGGGACTACAGGCACGCGCCGCCACACCTGGCTAATTTTTGTATTTTTAGTAGAGACAAAATTTCACTATGTTGGCCAGGATGGTCTTGATATCTTGATCTCATGATCCGCCCACTTCAAGCCTCCCAAAGTGCTGGAATTACAGGCGTGAGCCAGTGCCCGGCCATTATTGGGATTTTTTAATCTTCTTGGTTCTGCTATTAATTATAGTCAGAAGGGACTGCCTGCAAAAATTTTTTGTCTTTGGTACATGTTTCCTGATTTCTGACTGGTTTATAGATTAATGTATGTGACAAGTCACTTCATTCAGTCATCTCACAAATTCTCAGAAAGTAGCATGATTTAAAACTAGATGTTTTGGCTGGGTGTGGTAGCCCACGCCTGTAATCCCAGCACTTTGGGTGCAGTCCCAGCTACTCGAGAGGTTGAGGCAGGAGAATGGTATGAACCCGGGAGGCGGAGCTTGCAGTGAGCCGTGATGGTGCCACTGCACTCCAGCCTGGGCAACAGAGGAAGACTCTGTCTCCAAAAAACAAAAACAAAAAAACACTAGATGTTTTGGCTGAGTGCAATGGCTCACACCTGTAATCCCAGCACTTTGGGAGGCTGAGGCAGGTGGATCACGAGGTCAGGAGTTCGAGATCAGCCTGGCCAAGATGGCGAAACCTCCTCTCTACTAAAAATACAAAAATTAGCCTGGCGTGGTGGGGAGCGCCTGTAATCCCAGCTACTCGGGAGGCTGAGGCAGGAGAATTGCTTGAACCCAGGAGGTGGAGGTTGCAGTGAGCGGAGATCGTACCACTGCACTCTAGCCTGGGTGATAGAGCAAGACTCCATCTCAAAAACAAAAAACTAGATGTTTTATTGAGTTGTTTTCTTATGGCTTGAATGGCTGTTGGTTTAACCTGTTTTGCTAAAAGATTGTGCTTTGGACATAAAAATATAGAACTTGATTGGCCTTTTTTTTTTTTTTTTGTAATCATTAGAGTAGATCCAAATGCATTATCAAAAGAAAAAATTTGGCACTGCTTCCAGGCTTCCCTCAACTCCCCTGGGTGTCAAGATGGCCTCCACCCACGGAGGTTCCTCAATTTTTATAAGATAAAGTCTAACCTACCCCAGCTTCACTGTTGATTAAGACATTTGGGTCCTTATTTATTTGACAATATAGATGAGCTGGGAAGCATGTCAGTATCTTTTGTTGCTTAGTACCTTTCCAAAGCTCAGCTAAAAGAAGTGGTATTCAAGAAGCATTACATGAGGGATGTGCTAGTCAGTCCACCCATTCTTCGGGATCGGTAGTTCTTAACCGTGGTGGAACACTGAAGTCGACTGGGAAGCTTTAAAAAATACACATGCCAGGGTCTCCTTCTGAAGGATTCTAATTTAATTGGTCCAGGGTATCCAGATAATGTAAAAGACTCTCTGGTGAAGCTTGAGAATTATCTGGACTGAAGAGCATTAAAAAAGTGGAGGCCTCCCTTTTTGGGGGGATAATCCAAATGTGATTATCCCAGGATGGGACTCAGGCATCAGTAACTTTTAAAAAATGTCCTGGTAATACCAGTGTACAGACAAGGTTTAATATGATTGCTTTATTTTAAAATCTACACTTGGAAGGTTTTTCTTTACTTTTATGTAGATTTCTTCTTTTATCTGGAATATAGTATATCAATCCCAGTACAGAATTGCCTTCGCTGAAATGTGCTTTGGTAAGAGGCTATCATTCTGTGTTGAGAGAACTAGGAGAAACAGTCCCACAGAACTCATTGTATGACTGCTGAAAAGATGTTCATTATATTACTTTATCCTCTTTATGAGGACCCTTGGGAAGAATTTGTCTGTTAGCATTAGAAATGGTGTGCTTCTCCTGCACAATTGGTTTGCCTTTTTCTTTAGTCTAGCTGATCAAGTTTCTTTCTTTATGTAAAAGTCCGGAAGCTGGGTGCCAAGTCTGTTGCCCACCTATAGTAAGTAAACAGATCTTCTTGTTGTACATATTTTAGTAACCGTGTTACTGCATCCATTTCTTTGTCCTTACATTTGTTTGCTTTTGTCTTTCTTGTCTACTTGGGATTGGTTGTCTTACTATGTTTTAATTTTTGCTCTATCTACTTTATTACCCCTTGAAGTTGGGTATACATAAAATAAGTAAAGTTATCAAGTTAGTCTTTGCCACTAACTGGGAAGCTTAAGAGCAGGAATGAGAATAAGAGTGTGTATGTGGAGTGGACACTATTATATGAAACTGATGTATCATCCATTCTTGAAAATCTGAAAACTTGTACTCTAGACTTGACATGACCTGGACTCCAGTCTCCTAGGGGACACCAAGGGTCCTCTCTTGGTGAATGTGGCTAACAGGAGATTTCTTAGTGAGGCTGAATGGCCCTGTGGAGCTTTGTGTCACTTTGTGTCACGCCCTGTGGTGGACACTGGAACTACAAGAACGGATAATTCAGTCTTGCCTTTAAAGGAGTTTTCAATGTGATAAAGGAGAGTGACAACAGACAACAATTAAGGGAATATGTTGGGAGCACTGGGAACACAAAGGAGGTGTCTCCAAATGTCCAAAACTGAAATCAGCTTTCCACCTGTTTTTCTGTCTCAGTCTTAGTTTTAGTCAAGGAATACCTCCATTACTAGGCTCAAAAATCAAAGTAGTTGTTTTTGTTGTTATTGTTCCACTGTGTTTACCTACCAACACAGTCTCCAAATAAAGCTTTTATTTACTCACTTGCCAAGTCTAATTCACATGTCTTACATCTATCTCCTCTATTCCTACTGGCTTAGATGAGGCCTTAGGCTCCCATGTGGGCTATTGCTGACATTTCAAAATAGGCTTTTCTGCATCTAGTCTTCCCATTCCAATTGTGATATATGCTGCCAGTTTTCAGATTTATTCTGTGGAGCCCCTGGGCTAAGGTGATGTTGAGCAGCTGGGGCTGTAGGATCCTACTCCTACTTCAACTAGAGAAATTCCAGTTTTTGCCTTTATGTGTACAAATCTAAGTTTAACTTTACCTGGTGTTTTCTGATTTAAAAATTGGAAAACCATTCCCTGGTTGAGGCAAACCAAACCACTTCTTTGCCATACACATTCTTCACCATCTCTGCTTTGCTCAAGCTTTCTAGTTATTTTTGGAATTCTGAATGCCACCCTTTTTAAGTACAGGTATTTGCTTGTCTAAATACTATTCATTTAAAATGCTATTCCCTCAATGAAACTTCTCCTGAATCCCCAGCCAGAAGAGAAGGTCTGTCTTGCCTTGTCTGAACTGCTATGACCTTCATATGGTTTCTTGCAGCACATATCAGCTTCTATTATGGTATTGCTGCCATTTACATTCACAGCTGGCCTTTTTTCTTTACTAACTTGAAAACCCAGGAAAGGCAGTGTCAAGTTTTCTCAAGATGGGTATCTTCCACAAGAGCTGGCAAATTGTTGGAGCTATTAATTGTACCTACTGTGTGTGAGGCCCTTTGCTGGGAAACAGAGGTCAGTAGATGACCCAGTCTCTGTTCTCAGGAAGCCAAGTCTACTGAACAGGACAGACCAATAAAGGAGCTCGTTTAATACACTTTGGTAAAGGCTACTAAAGAGAGCCACTGAAGCAACTGTGAAAGCATAAGGCCATGACCAAGGTTTCTGGGAACATTTAAGTTGAGTCTTATGGAATGAACAAAAGTCTTTCTAGATGAATGAGGAAAGAAAATTCCAGGCATAAGAAACATGATACTGAAAGGCCATGAAATGAGAGAAAGGAAACAAAGTTGTGTGGCTAGAGAGTAAGTGTGTAGAATAGGGAAGAAGTGGTAAGGGGGCTACTAGAGAGGAGGTGGGGCCACATGAGTCATGAACCCTTGAAAGGTTTTTTATCCAGAGGGCTTAGAGTGTCAGAAAGAGGGAGCAGTGATTAACTGTGAAAGAAGGAAGGCGGCCTCTCTGTGAACATCTTGTCCTCTGATGTGTCAGAAGGAGGTTCAGGTGTTGGAGACCAGGTGCCAGTGGGACTGACATGTGCCTTTGGGAAGAATGGAGGGCTCCCTCTATGCAAAGAGAATCTGAGGCTCCCGGTGCCATTATCCTGGGATAGTTCTGGGAGGGATGAAGATAAAATGATGATATGTGACATAGTAGGTTTCTAAATGTTAGTTTTAAAACTAAACAAATTAGTAGGAAATTGAGTTAAATATTTTTTTTTTTGATGTGTTTGTGTGTTTTTTTTTTGAGACGGAGTCTCGCTCTGTCGCCCAGGCTGGAGTACAGTGGTCGGATCTCAGCTCACTGCAAGCTCCGCCTCCCGGGTTTACGCCATTCTCCTGCCTCAGCCTCCCGAGTAGCTGGGACTACAGG
>NW_012116455.1:456010-521074 GCF_000951035.1 Colobus angolensis palliatus
AGGATGGTCTTGATCTCCTGACCTCGTGATCCACCCGTCTCGGCCTCCCAAAGTGCTGGGATTACAGGCTTGAGCCACCGCGCCTGGCCTATTTTTTTTATTATAAATGTTATAGGAATTCATCTTTAGAGGATAACCATTGAAAGCTGGAGTGGTCAGTGATCGGGAAGTAAGATTTGAGCTATCCTTGAACATTGAAAACAAGGTGATGGACAGATAGGAACAGGAGTCCCTCTAAGCAAGAGAAGCAAGCTGGAAGGCATCTTTGCAGAAGCAGTGGGCAACCTTTGGGTTGGAGGGGAGGAGAGAAGCGGTGAAGCTGAGTACAGGGGCTGGGCAAAGGGGTAGAATGTCCTTTTTTAAAATTTATTTTTTTAAGAGATGAGGTCTTGCTATGTTGCCTAGACTGATCTTGAACTCCTGGTCTCAAGTGATCCTCCCACCTCAGCCTCCCAAAGTGCTAGGATTACAGGTATGAGCCACTGCACCCAGCCATGATGTAGAAGTCCTTGAAGGACATATGTTTACCTCTGAGACATTAGGAAAAAGCTATCGATATGATGAAAGTGGCTTAGCAAGATTAATTAGGTGATTTTGAAATATACAATGCATTATTATTTATTGTAGTCACCATCCTGTACAATCGATCACTAAAGCTTATTCTTCCTGTCTAACTGAAATTTTGTACCCATTGATAAAAATCTCTCCTTTCCCCATTCACTGCACGCCACCCCCCCGGCCTCTGATAACCACCATTCTGCTAATTCTGTGAGTTTGACTGTTTTAGATTCTACACATACAAGCATATCATGAAGATATTGCAGATTCAGGTCTAGACCACCATAATAAAGCAAATATCTCAATAAAGTGAGTCTCACAATTTTTTTTTTTTGTTTCCCAGTGCATATAAAAGTTATATTTACACTGTTCTGTATCCTGTTATGCAATAGCATGTCTAAAAATGTACATACCTTAATTAAAAAATGCTTTATTGTTAAAAAAGTGCTAGTGATCACCTGAGCTTTCAGTGAGCCATGATCTTTTTGCCAATGGAAAGTCTTGCCTTGAGTTGATGGCTGCTGACTGATCAGGGTAGTAGTTGCTAAAGGTTGGGGTGGCTGTGACAATTTTTAAAAATAAGGCAACAGTGAAGTTTGCCACATTGATAGACTCTTCCTTTCATGAAAGATTTCTCTGTAGCTTGTGACACAGTTTAATAGCATTTTACCCACAGTAGAACATATTTTGAAATTGGAGTCAGTCTTCCCAAACTCTGCCACTGCTTTGTTGATTAAGTTTCTGTAATAAATCCATTGTAGTAATTTCAACAGTGTTCACACCGTCTTCACCAGGACTAGATTCCCTCTCCAGGAACCACTTCTTTGAAGTAACTTCTCATGCATTCAAGTTTTATCATGAGATTGCAGCAATTCAGTCAAAACTTAAGGTTCCACATCTAATTCTAGTTCTCTTGCTATTTCCATCACATCTGCATTTACTTCTTCCACGGAAGGCTTGAATCTTCAAAGTCATCCATGAGGGTTGGAATCAAATCTTCCAAATTTCTCTTAATGTTGCTATTCTGACCTCCTCCTCATAAATGTTCTTAATGGCATCTAGAATGGTGAATTCTTTCCATAAGGTTTTCAATTTACTTTGCCCAGATTCATCAGAGGAATCACCATCTAGGGCAACAATAGCCTTACAAAATGTATTTCTTAAATAATAAAGACTTGAAAGTCAAAATTACTCCTGTGGGCCATGGGCTGCAGAAAGGACGTTGTGTTAGCAGACAAAAAACAACATTAATTTTGTACATCTGCGTTAGAGCCTTTGGGTGACTAGGTGCATTGTCAATGAGCAGTAATATTTGGAAAGGAATCCATTTTTTCTTTTGAGCAGTAGGTCTCAACAGTGGGCTTAAAATATTAAGTAAACCATGCTGTAAACAGATGTGCTGCCATACAGGCTTTGTTGTTCCATTTATACAGCACAGTCAGAGTACAGTTAGCATAATTCTTAAGGGCTGTAGGATTTGCAGAGTAGTAAATGACCCTTGGCTTCAACTTAAGGAAACCAGCTGCATTAATCTCTAATGAGAGTCAGCCTGTCCTTTGAAGCTTTGAAGCCAGGCATTGACTTTTTCTCTTTAGCTGTGAAAGTCCTAGCTGGGATCTTCTTCCTATATAGGCTGTTTCTTCTGCATTGAATATCTCCATGTTATCAATAAGGTTGTTTCACTTTCTTATTGTTTGTGTGTTCACCAGAATAGTACTTTTAATTTCCTCCAAGAACTTTTCCTTTGCATTCGTAACTTGGTTGTTTGGTGCAAGAGGCATAGGCTTTGGCTTATCTTAGCTTTCTACATGCCTTCCTCACTAAGCTTAATCATTTCTAGCTTTTGATTTAAAGTGAGAAACTTGCAACTTTTCCTTTCACTTGAACACTTAGAGGCCATTGTAGGGTTATTAACTGGACTAATTGTAATATTGTTGTGTCTGAGGAAATAAGGAGGCTCGAGGAGAGGGAGAGAGATGGAGGAAAAGCCAGTCAGCAGAGCACTCAGAAAACACGTAACATTTATTGATTAAGTTTGCTATCTTACATGGGTGTGGTTTATGGCACTCCCAAATAGTTAAAATAGTAGCATCAAAGACCACGGAGTTTAGGATCAGCCTGGGCAACATGGCCAGATCCCAATTCAAAACAAAAAATAAATCACAAATCATAGATCACCTTGACAGACTTAATAATAATGAAAAAGTTTGAAATATGAGAATTACCAAATTTTACACAGAGACATGAATGAGCACGTGCTGTTGGAAAAATGGCACTGATAGACTTGCTCAATGCAGAGTTACTCCAAACCTTCAATTTGTGAAAAATGCAGTATCTGTAAGAAGCAATAAAATGATGTATGCTGTGTTATTAAAAGGTTGACCTTACATATTTTCACCACGTAAAAATGAAAGCATGTGAGCTGATGAATTTTGTTTACATTAGTTAATCATATATCAAACGTAAATGTATATCAAAACATCACATTATACTCCATAAATATATATAATATACAATTATTTGTCAATTAAAATATAAAATATTTAAATGCAATAAAAAATATTTTTCCCAAAAAGATTAATTAGTTGGCTATGGATGGATGGATTGTGCAGGTAAAAGGGAGGAGTTTGTCACAGGCTTTTGTCTGTAGTAATAAGGTTTACATTTTACAGTAAGATAATGGAAGGACCATTGGGGAGGACTTTTCTTCTAGGCAGTGATCAACAGGGCTTGGTGTGGGGATGGTGGATCCACAGGGAGGCAAAGGTATGAGGTTTGGGGCCTAGGAGAACTTTGGTAACATTGAGAGGGACATAGTAGATTGGGAAGGGGAACTGGTCTACGGGGTTAGACTTGTTTTTAAAATTGAAGTCATCACATCTGACTCAATGAGTGTCAGAGTTTTATGGACAGTTGGAGCTGTGAGACCTGTGGCCACTAGTGATGTTTTGAAATCATTACAGCACAGTTGGGGCAGGAGCCAGATTGCAAGGAATAACAGAAGATCATGAAAAAGCAACATCTTCCTAGATGGCAGCTGCTTGTTTCACAAATTGCATGAAAGGAGGAGAAAAATGTAGTAGTTACAAGGGACATTAAGTAGAATCCTTAAGCTGGGACACAGCGTAGAAACCTCCAGATTAATTCCTTATAAATTCTTACACACATATGGTCACTGATATCATGTTTCTTTCATCCATCTCTTCATTCATTCACTATGTATCTGCATGCCAGGCATTCTGGTCACTTTTCCCCTTTATTTCAGTGTGGGCTAAGTGCCAGAGCAGCCCCTTAGCAGTCATTACTAGTGTAGCAATAACAGGACTTAGGCTGAGGACACCTGGAATAATAAATCACCATCTTTTCTTCCCTTAATTTCAGCTAACATTTCTTTCCTTCCATCCCATGGGAAGGTTGCAGGCCTAGTTTCAGTGATTCCAGCCATGTGTTCGGAGTACTTTGAGATGTTAATGCAGTACATTTCAAGAACCATTTTTAAACAATGTTTTTTTTGTGTGTTTTGTTTTGTTTTTGTTTGTTTGTTTGTTTGTTTTTTGTGGTACTAACAGGTAGAGTGGAACCCGCAGCTATTAGAGGTCCCACCCCAAACTCAGTTTGATTACACAGTCACCAGTCTAACTGGTGGTCCGAAACCATATTCTCCTTATGACTCTCAATACCGTGAGACCACCCTGAAGGTGAGTAATGCTTCCTTGCTCTGGGGAGCCCCACTGCAAAGGTTGGGTGATTTTCTCTGGGCTGAGTTCAGCAGGCTGTCAGGTGTTTTCATTCTTCTTTCTCTTTCTTCCCTACTTTAGGGGGGCATGTTTGCCGGGCAGCTGACCAAGGTGGGCATGCAGCAGATGTTTGCCTTGGGAGAGAGACTGAGGAAGAACTATGTGGAAGACATTCCCTTTCTTTCACCAACCTTCAACCCAGAGGAGGTCTTGTGAGTCACTTGAAAAGGGATGTTGCACTTAATTTAAGGTCTTGAGTATGAGGATACCTGTCCTGACTCCCAAAGATGGTTCCCACTCTCACCCAAGGTAGTTTGGGGGACAATTAGTCATGCTGCATACCCTTATGTCACAGGATCTGGTGAACAGGTGGTTCCTGGAGGTCACATTCATTGGACTTTGAGTCTCTTGAGGGCAGACATCCCACAGAGAAGTAAAGCTTTCTTCCTAGTTCCATAGCTCTCCTTATGTACTCTTGAAAGACCCCTGGAGCCTCTGTGGAATAAAATAAGAGTGTATATAATTAAATATTCCTTTTATGACTGTCACTGTCTTCTCATTTTTTTCAGTATTCGTTCCACTAACATTTTTCGGAATCTGGAGTCCACCCGTTTTTTACTGGCTGGGCTTTTCCAGTGTCAGAAAGAAGGTTCGTATTTGGGATCCCAGTCAGTCCCTCAGTCCCTGTCCCTGGGGTTCTTGCTTCTCACTTCCAAAGCCCCTATCTCTTTCTTGGTGCTTGTTCCCTTGATTTTTTTTCTCCTGCATGTGTGACTTCCAGTGTGTACCTAGTCCAGTGGGTCCTTCCCTGTCTGGCCTTATGGTGCCCCTGCCAGCCTGACCTCCACAGTAGCAGCAGTGTAGCAGCTGCTCTGATCTGCCTCTGGCTCCTGGCTTCTCCCCTCAAGCTTCTACACAAGCTGCACAAGGCAGTCTTAACCATGTTTTGTGAACAATCAAGGGGACTTTTTGTTTAGGTGAGACATTGCTGGAAAGGAAGGACACTGGGCCCCAACACTGCTGCTACTGCCCTAATCTTGGTAATAATCCATAGCGTGAACAGTGTTCTGTCTAGCCTTTCCTAGTTGAGAAAGTCCATCAAGTTTGGGTTTTGATATATTCAGCCCCTGAATGGTTGCAGTCAGTGGTTCCTAACCTTGTCATCCCCAAGGACTGCATTAATTATTTTCCCTCGTGGATCCCATGTGTTGAGAGCCTTTGGCCATCACATGAAGCTTCATTTTGTCATTTGTAATTGACTCAAATTTACATTTAATCACTTGTCTGAGTTTCAGATTATCATGACCTCACTAAACAGGTGCCACAAAGCAAAGGTTCTTGTTACTTTGTTTAGCTTTTTGGCAGTATCTCAAATAGAAACAAAATTTCCATCACACTTTTTAAGAAATATGTAAAATAATAGAACCTTCAGGAAAGAGGAGTCTGGTCTTACCCCCAACTGGGTTGGATACTGCTGCTAGTTCTGGCTGTAGTTGGCTGCTGCACACAAACAGTACGTGTCTAGGTAACATAAAGCAGTTTGGGCTGCCTCTTACTTCTTGGGAGGCCTTGAGTTTCAGAATGACCCATAGCACCTGATCTTCTGAAAGCTCTCAATTGCTCAGCTTCTAAAAGGCAAAGATCTTCTTAGAAACATCAGAAATGGTACTGAGAAGGAAAGATGTTTCTTGGTGGCAACATTTTCTTTAGGCAGGTCCCAAACTGGGAATGTCCCAGGTTTCCAGCAGGGAAGGAAATCACTAGCCTCAGGTGCAGGTGTCTGGGTAGCAACTCCCTGCGCTGGACCCACAGGTGTTGGGACTCCAGTTTGACTTCTTTCCTAGCTACTTCCATGCCTTTCCTATATGAAGGGACTTGAATAAAGAATCCCAGAAGGGGCCGGGTGTGGTGGCTCACGCTTGTAATCCCAGCACTTTGGGAGGCTAAGGCGGGTAGATCATAAGGTCAGGAGTTCAAGACCAGCCTGGCCAAGATGGTGAAACCCCCATCTCTACTAAAAATACAAAAATTAGCCAGGCACGGTAGTGGGCTCCTGTAATCCCAGCTATTCAGGAGGCTGAGGCAGGAGAATTGCTTGAACTTGGGAGATGGAGGTTGCAGTGAGCCAAGATCACACCACTGCACTCCAACCTGGGTGACAGAGCAAGACTCCATCTCAAAAAAAAAAAAAAAAAAAAAGAATCCCAGAAGGTGGCCCTGTTGATGGAAATGCTGCAACTTTGGGATATTGCTTTAGGAGTAAAATCCTAGAAAAATCCCAGAGGTTCCATGTAAGCTACAGAGAATCAGGCTGTGGGGAAAGCTGGAGATTGTTGGTCTGCCCACTTGGCCAGTCATTTGCTCAGTGTACATTTGTCTACTCAAGTGTGCCTTATTTATCATAAAGTGTGGGTCCAAAATCCAGACAGCATTATCAGACCCCAGATGGAAATATTAGAGGTTTATAATTTTATTAGTGCTATATAAGTTTAAGTCATAGTTATTCTAACACATAAAGGACCTAGTACAGTCATTCCACAGTATCCAAAAGGAGTTGGTTCCAGGACAACCCTCTCCCCTGGCAGATACCAAAATTTACAGATGCTCAAGTCCCTTTTATAAAATGGTATAGCTTTGCACATAACCTATGCCCATCCTCCCATGTACTTCATATCACCTTATAATACCCAATACAACACAAATGCTATGTATTATCCTGTACTGTTTTCTAATTTGTTATTTTTATTATGTTATTTTGTATTGTTCTTTTTTTCTCAAATATTGTTAATCCATGGTTGATTGAATCCATGGATGTGGAACCCAAGGATGTGGAGGACCAATTGTATGCAACAAACTTTGTTCTAAGAACTTTGCATATATTAACTTGTTTAATTCTTGTAATAACCCTGTGAGGTAGGTGTCATTATCCCCTTTTACAGATAAGAGAACCAAGACACAGAGAGGCTCAATGACTTGCCCAGGGACACAAAACTGGTAAATGGTGGAATTAGGATTCAAACTCTGGCAGTCTTGGTTCAGAATCCTACTTTTTCCTTTTATGCTCAACTGTTTCTTTGAGGACATGTATATCTGGAGGCGGCATCAGATCATTTGGTTTGTCCTTTTCACAACACATCTTGCAGAACCCCAGGATTCTTCAGAGGGGTCTCAGGAAGTACAGAAAAGGAGGGGATGGGACATGTAAGTAGACTATGCTTTGGATCTCCACCTTGCAGCCATCAACACCTCTTCTTTTATTATTATGCTTTACATAATAGTTGGAGGTTGGAGGAGGTTCTGTGGCTGATATAGTCCCACCCCTTCGATGTACAGATGAACCCCAGAGAACGGTAGTGACTTCCCAAGGCGACTCTGCTGGTTAGTTGTGGACTGAAGACTAAACTCATGACTTTCAGTGTGGTTTCTTCTTCTGTTCAGACCAATGATGTGTGTGTGGATTCTGATATTCTAGTAAAGTTATAGGCTACTTTTAAAGCCCTTGGTTCTGACTATCAATAAGTTGGGAATAAATACCCCTTAGGGACTTTGATTCAGCTGATCACTCTGTAGACTGACCTCAGTGAATCCCAAATTGCTGCTGGGGAGCTACTTCTTTTGCCATCAGGCTTGAGTGGTATGGAAAAAGAACCTACCACACAGAGATGGCACTTTCCATCTGTGGCACAGAGCAAAGCCTGGGAAGGTGTTAGAACACCTTCTTTGGGCATTGACAGGAGGGGACAATGGTACTGAGGAGCTCTGAACAGCAGTGAGCTGCCATGAGGTATAAGAAGCATTGTTTGTAGTTTCTTTGGTTAGATCTTTGGCTAGACCAGCCATTCATCTAAAAGCCTGGCTTTTTATTTTGGGCAAGGCTATGGGGTCTCTGAGAGGATCTGTGGCCTTGCATTCACTTTTCTCAGTTTGTTATGTGATAAGTCACCATAGCGGCCTATAGGATCAGGCTTCGGGAAGCAAGAAAGTAACTTAGTTCTGATAATGTTATTCTTTATTAGAATGCCCAGATGCTGGTAGTGCTTTACAGCAGGGATTTTTTGGAAGGGGTCAGGGAGTTGCCAGTCTGATTCAGGTCTATTACCTGCTCTAGTCTATTTGTGGCCCAATAGGAGGGCTTGTGCTAGACAGAACAAGGCTGCTATGACTTACTTTTTCCATTGCTCAGCTTATAGGAGAGCCCCCTTTGGCAGGGCCAGGGCATGTGGAGGGCATTCTCTGTGTTTAAGGAGTAACCTTGATGATCTGCCTCTCAGAGCAGATCTCTGCTCCATCTCTGTAGACAAAGAGAAGGGGGTGGAGATGCTGGGAAGAACAAGCTGAAGCCTCTGCCTGCCTGTGCTTCCTACCTTTCTTCCAGGACCCATCATCATCCACACTGATGAAGCAGATTCAGAAGTCTTGTATCCCAACTACCAAAGCTGCTGGAGCCTGAGGCAGAGAACCAGGTAACTGCTCCTGGTTTCTTGCTCACCAGTGGGGGACAGCCTTTTACCACCTTTGCTGGCAGAACTGTCTGTACTGAGGGCCTGCCCAGGCTTACCCTACTGACAAATAATGGATGGGAAGGTTTGAATTACACTTAAATGTGACATCAGCTGTCTAGGAAGTGAAGAAGTCTTATTCACAGTGACAGACCCATGATGAAGGTCAGGAATTCTGAGAAGAGCCGCATGTTGGGCTAGCAAGATGATACATACAGCCACGAGTGGGCCTTTGCCATTTACAAAGTATTATCCTCCTGACGACCCAGGGCTCTCAGGTGGGGCAGATGAGGAAACCAGCAGGTTAAATAAAAGATGATTGAGACTGTCTTTAACCTGCAAATCCAGGTGTACAAGCCCAAGAAAACACAGACTTTTCTTCTCTTACCAATATGTTTCTATGTAGGATAGATTGGTTTGGGCTGATGACACTTTTCAGTTATCAGGTATCTCTAGGCTGCACTAAGATTATATGGCATTCCATAAAGAAAAGAGAATGCTGTTTTCAGACACATGTGGGCCATGCTTCCATCATTTTTGATATAATATAAATGCTAGAGTGAGATTTGGAAAATTCATCCTGTTATCCTAACCCTGGTGCTTGCTAACTTAAGTTTACAAGTCATTTGACCTTATAGAGCCTTAGTTTATGCATCTATGAAATTGGGATAATACCAGCTTACCCCAGTGGGTTGCGGGGATTAAATGGTATCCCAAATGATATCCCAAGTGTGAAGCACACTTTGTAAACTGTTAATCACTATAGAATATAAGGCGTTACTTTTTGGTTTTTTGTCAGAGGCCGGAGGAAGACTGCCTCTTTACAGCCAGGAATCTCAGAGGATTTGAAAAAGGTGAAGGAAGGGATGGGCATTGACAGTAGTGATGAAGTGGACTTCTTCATCCTCCTGGACAACGTGGCTGCTGAGCAGGTGAGTCCTGGGGTTGGGGAGCCTGGGATAATAGCCTTGGTGGGCTGGCTCCTGAATTAAAACTGGGGGGAGAGAAGTGGGTGGAGGCCTCCTGGTTTGGAGGCAACTGTGATAGGACCTGCAGATAGAATGGATGTGGGGACTGAGGGATAGGGAGCAATCGAGGAAGACTCCTTACTCAGGTAGGAACACAGACACTGAACTCTAGACCAGAGCTTCTTGAGGCATGTTCCCCAGAACACCCAATATGCAAGTGTGTGTTTGGGCTGGTGGGGGCAATGGTTGGAAGGGATGAGTAGGGTCTAAAAATTTTGGAATCCCTATTTATTGTATCACTTCTTGAGAGTACTATATGTACATCAACATATTAAAAAAATCTGAGATGCCCTTCGTAAAGAAAGCTGGTTAATCTTTAAGTCTGTTTTCCTTAAGCTTATTTAGCCATAGGATCTTTTTTTCTGTAATAAATATATAAAGAAGACTAATAATGGGAAAAGTTTCTCCAGATTCAGAAGTTGGACATCCAAAGGTATATAGGATCCTCCCTCCTTCTCTTGTGAAAATAAAATGACAGTGTACCCTGAAGGCAGAAATGCACTTTGTTCTTACGTGTAAAACAGGTTTAAGGTTAGAAGGCAAGAGTTCATATCATGTATTTGTATGGCATATTTTTTAGAAGTCATTTTGGAAAAACGAAGGTCAAGTAGGAATTTATGAATTCCTTACTTTGTATTTTATTCATCTCTTTTTTTTTTTTTTTTAAGTTAAAAAATACAGGCTGGGCACGGTGGCTCATGCCTGTAATCCCAGCACTTTGGGAGGCCAGGGTGGGAGGATGACGAGGTCAGGAGCTCGAGACCAGCCTGGCCAATATGGAGAAACCCTGTCTCTACTAAAAATACAAAATTTAGCCAGGCATGGTGGTGCGCATCTGTAGTCCCAGCCACTCAGAAGGCTGAGGCAGAAGAATTACTTGAACCTAGGAGGCAGGTGTTGCAGTGAGCCAAGATCGCGTCACTGCATTCCAACCTGGGTGACAGGGTGAGACTCATCTCAAAAAAAAAAAACCAGAAAAACAGGCCAGGCACAGTGGCTCATGCCTGTAATCCCAGCACTTTGGGAGGCCAAGGCAGGCGGATCACGAGGTCAGGAGATCGAGACCATCCTGGCTAACATGGTGAAACCCCGTCTCTACTAAAAATACAAAAACAATTAGCCGGGTATGGTGGCAGGCACCTGTAGTCCCAGTTACTCGGGAGGCTGAGGCGGGAGAATGGTGTGAACCCAGGAGGCGGAGCTTGCAGTGAGACGAGATTGCACCACTGCACTCCAGCCTGGGCGACAGAGCAAGACTCCGTCTCAAAACAAAAAAAAACAAAAAACAAAAATGCTAATTGTTTTGGAGTGGATGGGGAGTCATCAGAAAGGGAAGAAACCCTTTCTTTTTTTTTTTCCCTGGCCTTCAGATAGCTAGTAATAGCTTTGGAAGAGCTTTACAGGCATATCTTCTTGAGCTGTTAACGGACATAGCTGTTCTTGAGCCCATCTTCTCTTCCCAGGAGAAGACAGGCTCCTGCAGGTTCCATGGGAGCTGATAGTTGCTAGAATCAGTAGATGAGAAGCATTTTCTTCTAAAACTACATGTGGCCCTTTCAGGCACACAGCCTCCCAAGCTGCCCCATGCTGAAGAGATTTGCACGGATGATTGAAGAGAGAGCTGTGGACACATCCTTGTATATACTGCCCAAGGAAGACAGGTGAGGGGCCTCTCACTGCTGGCGTGAAATCACACTTGGTCAGACATCCAAGTGTATGGGGAAGAGGAGTTCATCAGGCCCACTCATGCCTGGCAGCTGATACCTCCGTGTGTAAGGAGGCTGAACCCCACTCTGCCCGCCTGCCAGTAGGCCCTAGGTCTTTGCACTTCTGCAGCTGGAACTGGTGACCTGGTGCTTCTGTTCCCTGTTAATGCAGAACCAGGAGCCACCACCCTCCTGACTTTATCACTTGCCTTTTCCTTTGCTTTAAGGTTTAAAGGATTTGGGTGGCAGGGAGCTGAAGAAAGAATATTCATTTCTCTCTTTGGTCATCATGTTACAATTTACAAATCATTTTCACATTCTCACTGTGAGGTGAGAGAGATACCTTTCTCCCTGGCTTTATAGATAAAGAAACTGAGGCTGGGAGATATTGCCTACCTGGTCTAGGCCCAGCTAGCAAGTGATGGAGCCAGAACTTGGACCCAGATCCACTGACTACCTATTCTGTGTTTTCGCTATATGACTCACAGTTAGGGTTCTGTTTCTAGGCGTGTTTCCTGACTACCAGAATGGAAAGTTTTCCTCTTACCAAATTTCGGAAGACACCTTTTCTTTCTGATTGGTTGAGAGCATTCAGCTTGCACTAAAAATAGGTGACTTGATAGAGGAGGGGAGGTAGGAAGTAGTCCGGGGAAAGATGAGTAGTGGGGAAAGGCATCTAACAGTTCAAGAATTTGCATGGTTGAGTGCCTAAGGATAAGAGCCCTTGACTGCATTCCTTCCACTCAGAGTCAGTGTGTCCACTTTTGTGCAAGCCTAGGGCGTCCAGAAGGTTCCTACCAAGCCACACAGCTTGCTGCCACTCCCTGGGACTTGCCAGCTTCCCTTTTCTGTTTGTGCAGGGGCCCCACCGTACCTAAGTTGTTACTTACTGCCCTCTCCTTTATCAACACACACACATATATTTAGTGAATATTTTAAGCTCTGAGGATCCTGCAATTTCTGTTAAAACTACTCATCTCTGCCCTTGTAACATGAAGCAACCAAAGACAATATGCAAACAAATAGACGCAACTGTGTGCCAGTAAAATTTATTTACCAAAACTGGTCAGATTTGGCCTATGGTGTAGTTTGCTTTATTCTGGTGTAAATCACTTTAAACAGGACCTTGTCTATTCATTCCAATTAGCCCTGGTTTTATAAAACTAACATTTCTTCAAGGACAAATGGTTACAGCCTCACAAGGTCATACAACTTGGCTTTGCCTGTATATATTCTTCTGAAAAGTGTATGTTGCATACAGTGTTGGTTGCCTGTTCTTCATCCATTGCTGCAACATTCCTTGACTTATAAAGATGGTCATTTACCCAGTCACCACGAATAAGGATTTGTCTAAGCCAGTCATGGCAACCTTGTTTTCATTTGTCAGTGACTGGGTTCTGGGAATTCTAGGAGGGGTATTTTTTTCTCTTTGATAAAAAGTAAGAAGCACAAAAACAAGGAGAAGACCAGCCCCTGAAGGCTCCATGGAAGCTGATCAGCTGCTAGGATGAGTAGATGAGAAACATTTCTTTCTTCTATAGTAAGTGGACTTTGTTCACTACTGTGAGTGAATGTGCTTTAAGCTGCAGTAGTCACCTGTGGTCGTGATGTGACAGGCCTGAGAATGAAAGTGGTGGAGCCACAGAGCCAAGCCTGGGAGCACGACCACTGAACTTCTTCTGTAAAGTAAATAAGACATAAATAAGAAATGACCTTATGGTCTAAACTCCAAAAGAAGGAAGGCTGGCACATAGGAAACAAAATTTAGGATGTTCTTGTTACTTCTGATTGTTTTTCTAAGGGTCTTCTAGAATTCCTGGAAATTATTACCCCTTCTCCTTCCCAGCTTTGTCAGCTTTGTTCTTTGATTCCTCAAGGCCTAGTTGGTCATGGCTTATCCAGGTTATCACCCTCCTGCTCCCTCAGCCCCTCCTATCTCAGTTGTGTTCACAACAGGTCTGTGTGCTGGTGCTTGTGTTGTTGAGAGTCTTTATTCACAGAGGACCCCAAGACCAGACTCAGTGCCATTTCTCTCCTTCTTGCCCATTGCTAGCCCTTATGCATTACTTGCCTTTTTCTCAGCTCTGTCTGATTGGACTCATGAGGTCCTGGGGGCAGAATCAGTCTGTGTCCCCTGAATGCTGAGTGTCCTCTAGGTGCTTAAACGTTGTTCACTTTTCACAGGGAAAGTCTTCAGATGGCAGTAGGCCCATTCCTCCATATCCTGGAGGGCAACCTGCTGAGAGCCGTGGATTCTGCCACTGCACCCAACAACATCAGGTACCTGGCACAGCAACTCTGCTTTGTGCAGCTAAGGGCCGTGGGGACTTCTGGCTGCAGGGAGGGAACCCAGATCTTAGGGAGGCAAGAACCAGGCTGTCAGTGACCAAAGGTAGATGTTTAACAGGCCCCAAGTCTCAAAAAGGTTCACAATCTTTTAACCTTTCTTCCTGCTGCATCCCTCCTACCATGTTTTGAAAATTTTATTTTAGTGAAAAGAACCTCAAATTTCCTTTTGCTTTCTCTCTCTCTCTTCTTTTTTTTTTAATTAATTGAAGATATGTCAAACAATAGCTAATTATGATGTGACACTGATTTGATATGATAATAGTCCAAAACAAAGATAATTGCTTAATGGATTGTGTGGTTTGAACCACTTTCATTGAGTGTAAAGAAGGTATGATATCCATAAGACATTTAAAAATGTTGGAAGTGGCCGGGTGCAGTAGCTCACGCCTGTAATCCCAGCACTTTGGGAGGCCGAGGCGAGTGAGCACGAGGTCAGGAGATCAAGAACATCCCGGCCAACATGGTTAAACCTAGCTCTACTAAAAATACAAAAATTATCTGAGTGTGGTGGCATGCACCTGTAGTCCCAGCTACTTGGGAGGCTGAGGCAGGAGAGTTGCTTGAACCCAGGAGGCAGAGGTTGCAGTGAGTCAAGATCACGACACTGCACTCCAGCCTGGTGACAGAGCGAGTCTCTGTCTCCAAAAAAAAAGTGTTGGAAGTGGCTCATGAGCCTCCATTGCCACTTTTGTAGCCTTGAATCCAAGGTTGGGACTACGACTGTGGAATATTATGTGTCCTAGGCACTTGCTAAGTTCGGTCTGCAGACAAACAGCTTCACCATTGCCCAAGAATTCATCAGATTCTCAGGCTCCAGCCTGATCTACTGAATCAGCATCTGCAATTGAACAAGATCCCTGGGTGATTGATATTCACTTGAATTTTGGAGAAGCACTGTTGTGGTATTATGCACAGCTAGAAGCTCATGATGGCATTAAGAGGAATAGGGGACAGTGAGTTGAAACAGGAACTTTGGGCCAGGATTTGTAATAGCAAATCTTGTGAATGCCATTCCCTATCCTTCACAGTACCTGCAATGACAGTACATTTTTGCTGGCTTTTGCCACCTTGCCACCCTCTGCCTTGGATCTTTAGAATACCACAGGATCCAATGCTAGTCTTCTAGGATGGGGGTTCATAAATAAAATCCTTGGTCTTTCCTAAGAGATGGATACTGGTGTCAGGCAGATGTAGATTAAAATGGCATTCTTATTACAGATTAAAGCCATTTGGAGAATGTGCTGAGGGCCAAATGGGCTTATGAATATTCTTTTGAAATAAACTTAATACCCCAAAACTTTAAGCCTCCCCAACAAGGAGCACACCTTGCCCTACTAAACTCATCCCATGACTGAGAGTAGGAAGAGCATTCATGTAGGCTGGCAGGACCCAAAGAGAGAAGAGAGGTAGGGCCTAAGCCAGACATGCTCAGTTTCTTCTTTGAAACTCACCAGGGAGGAGTGAGTGGGTGGCAAGGAGGAAGCCAGGAGAGTTTCTCTGGCGGAGACCCTCCTCATGAAGACACGGGGAATGGGAACAAGGGTTCTTCCCACGATCTATTGCAAAGGAGTTTTATACCAGGCTCAGCTGATTTCTAGATGTCACCTGGTTTCTCAGGCAAGTGTGTCTTACTTAAAGGAGGCAGGCCACATCCTGACCTTCAGAGTCCTGAGGTAGAGAATTGTGGAGAGCGGTTTCCTTTTGCAGAAAGCTGTATCTCTATGCGGCTCATGATGTGACCTTCATACCACTCTTAATGACCCTGGGGATTTTTGACCACAAATGGCCACCGTTTGCTGTTGACCTGACCATGGAACTCTACCAGCATCTGGAATCTAAGGAGTGGTTTGTGCAGCTCTATTACCATGGGAAGGTAATACCCCTGAGGTGGGGTTGGGTGGTGGTGAGGCACCCTCCCACAAAACCCACCTACCTGAGTTAGCACCAAGTCCCCCTCCTCAGGCCCAGTGGAGTCTCCCTCGGCACAGTCAGCTCTCTAAATCCTATAGGGCAACTCCTGGCTATGCCCACGGGTCAAGCAGAACTTGACAGATGGTGGCAGGATGGGGCTTGGGCCTTATCCCAGTTCTGTTACGGACTCCTTCTAGGAACAGGGTCCCCCTCCTCTTCTCCTGAGTGTCCCTGTCAGGATGTAGCCTCCTGGCTGTGAGGCCTGTTTTGCAGATTGTTGATGGTATCTTTGGGAGGTGATGTGTGCTGCTGTTAGCACCGATGGTGTTGGCTGCTTCATCAGGGCTGGGGTCCAGGGCAGAAGCCGGAGCACGTCCCAGGGATGAGCCTGTTGGTTTTCCCAGCTCAGGGATGTAACTTGACTGTTTCTTCCCAGTCAATTCAACACTTTTTGAGTGACTTTTACAAGCAGAGCATAGTACTTTTTTTCTGGAAGCTGACCAGGTAGTGGTGCCTTCCTGTCTGTAATATGTATGCACACATATACCACGTGGGTCAGAACCTCTCAGATCTCTGGGCTCAGCTGGAAATAGCAGAAGGACAGGCTCCTTGGTGGACCCGCTGAGTTATGTCTCTTCCGCAGGAGCAAGTGCCAAGAGGTTGCCCCAATGGGCTCTGCCCGCTGGACGTGTTCTTGAACGCCATGTCAGTTTATACCTTAAGCCCAGGAGAATACCACGCACTCTGCTCTCAAAGTCAGGTGATGGAAGTTGGAAATGGAGAGTAACGGATTTATACAAGCAGGATGTGTTGATTTTAAAATAAAGTGCCTTTATACAATGCCTCCTGCTTTGTGTGTTTGGGAAGAGGAGAGAGCAAGGGGTAATGTACTTTAGTATAAGGTAAGGATATTTCCTTTCTGTGGGTATATTAAGGTTTCTTCCTGAAAGGAAAAGGGGTATAATATTGAGACCAAAAGGATATTTCTCTATTTTGTGAGTTGGTTTCTAAGGTTAGAAGCATCTGTGTGTGACACAGGCTGGGGACATCGTGACCCTATAGAATTGTGTTGGTTTTGGACTTTAGTTCTTTTCTCCTATATTAATTTCACATGTATTGAGCTACCTACTAAGTAGTGATGATTATAAAGGTGAAAACATTCTGCCCTTAAGTTGTTGCAGTCCAGTGGGACAGGCAGCTGAGTAGATCAGTGATACAGTGCAGTATGTTTTATGCTGTAATAGATATTCGAGGGGCTATTTGGGTATAGAGAAGAAACTTCCTGCTCACATGGCAGGGGATGTGGGGAACAGTCAAAGAAGGCTTCTGAGATAGTCCTGGCCTGATCTGAGTAGAGAAAGGTGGGTAGGAGTTAACCAGGAAAGCAAGGAGGAAAGCATGTTGCATGTAGGTAAAGGATAGGCTTCAAGGTCAAGGAACATTGCTGGGTGGTAAGATGGAACCCTGATGTGGAGGCCCAGCAGGAAGAAGCAGGAAGGACACTGGGCCCCTGGTGGTTTTAGTTCCAGAAACAAATGCGGGCCCCAGGGCTCTGCAATGGTAGGACAGGAACTACTGAACATAAGAGCTCCACCTTTAACTGTGCCCCCTAAGAGTACCTGATGATCCCCCTATCTCCTTGTCAATGTTCCTGTTCTTCTCCAGAATCTATTTCAACCCTTCTCTGATTTCAAACCACCAGTCACTTTACCTCTCAGAGAAAACAGCAACCACAAAAGCCTCTCCACTTCCTACTATCTTAATATTGACAACTTCTAGATCAGGGAGCTGAGATATCTCAAGCTCAGGTTTCTCTTCTGAGCTTCAGACACTTTTGTCCACTTGGATTTCACTGGCACAAAACTTGCCATGTTAGAATCAACCCCCTCTCCTCCCAGATCTGCTTCTCCCACACACTTCCCTGTCTGAATGAAAGACACCTCCACTGTCCACCCCGTTGCCAAATCAGAAATCTGTCTTTGTTTTCTTTGTCTTACATTTTCCTATGTCTAATCAGTTAAGTTTTATCAATACTACCTGTTTATTTCTTTAATCTATTCACATATCTTTATCCTCAATCTTCAGTATCCCCTTTCCATCCTCAGTCTGCTGGTTGCTGTATTTCTTATTTTACTAAGAAACTAAAAAAGATCAGAAGAAAACTTCCATATCCCCCAACAGCCAACCACCAAATCTGCTAACCCGGTTGCATTGGTGCTTTTATAGCCTGCCTTCCTCCCTCTTACTAAGAATGAACCAACCCTATTCCTATCCAAGCCCAACCCTCTAGCTTTACATTGACTCCTATTATCTTTTTTCTGGATTGTCCATTCTTTTCCTGACCAATTATTCTATTAGCAATACAAATATGCGGTAAAATCTCCTGTCTTAAACTTTTTTCTCTGCATCTTTGAACTGCTGTTCTCTTTTCCTTCTCCCCTTTATAGCAGAACTCCTCAAAAGAGTTGCTACCTCTGATGCTTCCCTTCCAGTTCTCTCATGAACCAACTACAATTAAGTATTCAACCCCACCACTCCATGGAAACTGCTCTTGTCAAAATCATCAATGGCCTCTGTGTGGTAAATCCAACAGCCAGTTTTCATTCTTCTTACTAAGCTTCTCATCAGTATTCCTAGACTATTTCCTTCATTGGCTTCTAGGACAAATGCTGTCTTGGTTTTCCTCCAGTTTCTCAACTTTGTTCCTGTTGAATCTACCTTTTTCTAATCTGTAAGTGTTGGGGTGTTCCAGGGCTTACTCCTTGGACCTTTTTTCCACCTTTTCCCTTACACTCACCCACTAGGTGAACTCAAGAATTTCCAGTTTGAGGCTGGGCACAGTGACTCGCGCCTGTAATCCCAGCAGTTTGGGAGGCCAAGGCAGGCAGATCACCTGAGGTTAGGAGTTCGAGACCAGCCTGGCCAACATGGCAAAACCCTGTCTCTACTAAACCTGTCTCTACTAAAAATACAAACATTATTATATTTTTATAAAATTATTATAATTTTATAAAATTACTATATTTATGGAGTACAATGTGGTGTAATCCCAGCTACTCGGGAGGCTATATACTTATGTGTATATTTATGGAGTACAGTGTGCCTGTAATCCCAGCTACTCGGGAGGCTGAGGCAGGAGAATCACTTCAACCTATGAGCAGAGGTTGCAGTGAGCCACGATCGCACCATTGCACTCCAGCCTGGGCAACAAGAGCGAAAACTCCATCTCAAAAAAAAAAAGAAGGCCGGGCGTGGTGGCTCAAGCCTGTAATCCCAGCAATTTGGGAGGCCGAGACGGGCGGATCACGAGGTCAGGAGATCGAGACCATCCTGGCTAACCCGGTGAAACCCCGTCTCTACTAAAAATACAAAAAACTAGCCGGGCGAGGTGGCGGGCGCCTGTAGTCCCAGCTACTCCGGAGGCTGAGGCAGGAGAATGGCGTGAACCCGGGGGCGGAGCTTGCAGTGAGCCGAGATCTGGCCACTGCACTCCAGCCTGGGCGACAGAGCAAGACTCCGTCTCAAAAAAAAAAAAAAAAAAAAAGAATTTCCAGTTTTAAATATTTACACAATATCTGCTAAATTTGTACCTTCCACCTAGACCTTTCCCTGTGAATTCCAGTCTCTCCAGCAGTCTAGTCAATGTCTCTATTGGGTGTTTAAGATACACAACAGGTATCAAACTTCCCATTGTCCACAATAAAGTCTCAATCTCTGGGCCTTTTCAAACTTACTCCTTCCACAGGCTTTCCCATCTAGGTAAATGGCACCACCATTCACCCTGTTGCTTTGGCCAAGAACTTTAGAATTGCTCTTGACTCCCCTCTTTTTCTCATATCCTACCTCTACTACATCAGTAACTCCTGTTGTATCTCTCTTCAAACTATATCCAGAATTACCATGTCCCAAGACTTCCATTGCTACTGTCTTAGTCCCAGTGTCATCTTTTACCTGGACTATTGTAAAGACCTCATAACTAGTCTTCCTTTTTCTGCCCTTCCCTTCTCTGCCCATCTATTCTCAATGCAGTGTTGCCTTTAAAACAAAGTCAGATCGTGCCACTCTTCTGCTCAAAATTCCCCACTGGTTTTCCATCTCAAACTAAGGGCCAGTCATAATGCCCTCACGGTTCTGTGACATCTCACTGCACCCCAGCCATACGAGCCATCTTACCATTCTTCTTCTTTCTTTCTGTAATACAGACTTTTTCTTTTCTTTTTAATTGACAGATAAGAATTGTGTATATTTATGGAGTACAATGTGATGTTTTGATATGTGTATGCATGAGGGAATTATTAACTCGAGCTAATTAACATATCCATCACTTCATCTACTTATCACTTGCTTGTGGTGAAAATGTTTAAGATATACTCTTTAGTAGATTTCGGGTGTACAGTCGCTGTGGTTTGCGTGCTTTTGTCTTCTCCAAATTTTATGTTGACACTTAGTGCCCAGCACAATGTTACTGGGAGGTGGAGCCTAATGGGGATGTTGAATGGATGAATGCCATTACTAAAAGGGCTTGCGGAAACGGGTTCCTTCTCTTTTGCTTTTCTGCCACATGATGACAAAGTGTTCCTCCTCTCTAGAGGATGCAGCAACAGGCACCATCTTGGAAACAGAGGGACCAGGTCCTAACCTGCTGCTGCCTTGATCTTGGACGTCTCAGCTTCCAGAGCTATGAGAGAATAAATTTCTGTCCATTATAAATTACCTCATCTGCGGTATTCTGTTACAGCAACATAAAATGGACTAAGACAACAGTATTCTGTTGTGAACTATGGTCACCATGCTGTCCACTAGATCACAAAAACTTATTTCTCCTGTGTAACTGAAACTTTGTACCTTTTGACTAACATCTCCCTTTTTCCCATCATCCCATCCCATTCTTACTATCCTTGAAGATGGAGTATGCCAAGTAGCCCTGAGCCATGTCCTCACCTCGGGGTGAGCACAAGTTGTTCCTGTGCCTGGAATGCTCTCTTGGACATTTGCGTGGCTAGCTCCCTCTCTTCATTCACATCTCAGCTCATTGTCATCTCAGAGAGGCCCTCCTTCTACCTCCTGCCTTTGGTGCACTCAGCCACCTTCTGTCATGGGCTGAACTGTGTCCCCCCAAAATTCATATGTTGAGATCTTAACCCCTAGCACAGTAAGTCCTCACTTGACGCTGTCAATAGGCTCTTGGAAATGTTGACTTTCAGTGAAAGGATATATAGCAGGTCCTTGAATAACATTGTGTTTTGTTCAACATCGCTGCCTTGTACCATTGATGAGAAAAACAGTTGGTTTTCTAATACGTTGTTTTACATAAAGCTACAGTTTCCAAGAACCTATCAATGATGTTGAGGACTGAATGTACCTCAGGTGTAATATATTTGGAGCTGGGGCTTTTTAAGAGGTAGTTAAGGTAAATGATGTCATATGGGTGGGCTCTAATCCAATATGACTGGAATCCTTATGAGAAGAGGAAATGAGGACACAGACACAGAGGGAACATGACTATCTACAAGCCAAGGAGAGAAGCCTCAGAAGAAACCAACGCTGCTGACACCATGATCTTGGACTTCTAACCTCTAGCACTGTGAGGAGATACATTTCTGTTGTTTAAGCCACCTGGTCTGTGATACTTTGCTACAGCAGGCCCTAGCAAATGAATACACTTTGTCCTGTCTTTCCCCCTGCCCTGCGATATTTATCAGTGCTGGATATTACATATTGGTGTATCCATATGCTTATTTCCCTGACTAAAATGGAAGCTTTATGATGGCAGATTTCCTCTTGCTCACTGATGTGTCCCTAGCACCTGGAATAGTGCCTACTGCATGCTAGTGCTCAGACACTTGAACATTTGAATGACACATCCCCTCTGTCACATCTTTCTGGGGCCCAAGGCCACCCTCCTAGGTTACCACAGTGGCTTCCTAATGGGCCATACCCTCACTTGCTTTCCATTACCCCCTGAGACCTGGCCCCTGCCTACCTCTCCAGCTTCACCCCTCACATGTCTCCCTAGCCAGACCCATAGTATGTTTTAAAAAAAGGAAATTGCACTTCTCTGGCCTCTTCACCTTGGCACACATTTTTTTCCATCACCTGACCCCTGACACACACTCCCTTTTCCTGTCTAATCCAGTTATCTCCAGGCCTCCTGTGTTTCTGTTTGTCCTTCAATAGGAGGTTGTCTTGTCTTTTATTGTATTTCTAGAACCAAGTACAGAGACTGTACAAATGGACCTCAGCAAAGATTTACTGAATGAATAAATGATTTCAGAACGCTAAGACTTAACTCTTTTCCGCTGGCACCCAGGTGGCTTCTGTGCACTCTCCTTCCACACACCACTAGGGGACAGCATGGAGTAAAGGAAAACACCAAGGCTTTAGCTGGGTTCAAATTCTGACAGCGTATTTATTTCTTTGCAACCCTTGGACGGGTGTTTCTGAGTCTGTTTTTCCTCTCATGAAAATGGGCATAATGATAGTACTAATTAGAGTTGTTGTGAGAATTAATTAAGGAAACGTATAAGTGCCTTCAAATGTGCTTATTTTCCCTTTTCTCTTTCATCTCACATCCCACGAGATTCTTAACTGTGGTAGGTTTCCCAAGCCAAGGGAGCCTTTGGCGATGCTCCTCTGCAGGCAGCGCCCCGTCTCCGCCTGCCCTTCCAGGGGCACTGTGCCTGTGTGTGCAGGAGATTTGTACAGAACCCTGACTCCCTCACTCACCAGTTGTGTGACTGTGGGCATGTCACTTAATTTCTCTGAGCTTCCATTTTCCCAACTATAAAGCGGGAAAGTTAATGTTTATCTACCTGATGATTTGTCCTGAGGATGGAAAATAGGATGTGAAAAGCTCCTCATAAATTCCTAACCTGTCCCTGCCTAGACTCCTTTCTCTAAGGGGCCTCAGGGTGCTGTTGAGGTTAAAGAATTCCCACAGCAGGCTCTCACCCGTGTATGGCAAAATAAAAGGCTTCCCAGGACAGAGGAGAGCCAGGCTTGCCAGGGAAGGCCGACTGCATCTGCGGCTGCCCTGATAGCTCTTCCTGAGGGCCTCGTGGCTTATCTTACAGAGCTCTTGGCTCTGGCAGGCCCTGGGATGAAGGACTGTCATTAGACAAGACCCCTCACTGCCGTGTGTCAATTCCCCTGTAACAGTTTCACATGGATCTTTAAAAACGACAGCAAGGGGACAGAAACCCTGAAGGGCCCAACCGAAGGGGGAGGAGGAGAGAGTTCCCGTCCCACCCTCCCCTAGTCCTCGAAGCACCGGGATCTGGCGGGCTGACCTGTTTATTTTCATTGTAGGAAATTCAAGTCTTTGTCAGTGGCACCTGGCACCCCTTTTCCTCAGCTGGAATCCTCTAGAGCACCGTCATCTACCTGCAGAGGAGGCTGGAAGGGCTGTGGGAGGAGGGGTAGGCTAAGGGCACCTGCCCTGTCTACTACATGCCAGGAAGGGATCGTTCTTCAGCTTTGGGTTAGAGCGTGTCCTGGGGCTGCTAGGCAGCGATGAGTCCCTTCTGCTGGGTGGGGAATTCCCCCGGGAGACAGATGTGTGCTCTGTTCAGACCCTGCCCTCCAGTGGCCAAGGGGACTTCACAGCCTGGCCCCTCCCAGTCCACCCTGCCACCTCTAGAAACCTGGCCCCTGTCTAAGGCTGGCTGGAGAGAACTGAAAAACACTTTCCCCAGTAAAAAGCTGGTTTTCTCAGGATTCCACTCTCTATTTGGCCTTTAAATAAAATGTACCTTTTCCTGAAGAAATTGGGAGGGGGGCAGGGGCCACAGTCACCATGTCTGAGAACTCAAGAGACTGCTGATCTCTTGGAGTCACGTGCTCTGAGTTCAGGTCCTGCTCTGTACCTACTACCTGTGCGACTCTGGGCAAGTCCATTAACTTCCTGTTGATAAGCCTGTATATCTTTATTTGTGCAACAGGACTCTAATATAGCATCTCCCTCATGGAATTATCCTAGGAATCACATAGATGACATATGGAAAGTACTTCCTAATATGAAAAGTGTTATACAGATATAAGGCATTGCTCCTGCTATGCCAGAGAAGCCTCCTTGTGGCTGCTCCAGAGCACTCCTCAGGGCTGTGGGCAGTGGGTGCCTGGACCTAGATGGCTTGCCCCTGGGTGGTAGATCTTGGTGGCTGAAGACTAGGCTGTTTTAGGGGATGTTTAAGTCACATGAAGGATGTTGAAAGAAGCACCTACCTTGAAGATAAAAGCCAGGGATTTGGATTCCAGTTTTACCACTTTCCTGGGCCCTGTGACCTTGGGCAACTCCTTTAGTATTGCAGAGTTTCTATTTATCCACATGGAAGGATGGTGATACTATCTGCTGGGGGTGGGGGAGGGGTATAAGCAAAATAACCCTACGAAAGGGTATGGAAGGCGCTACCTCCTCAGATACAAATTTTGAACCTGCATCTTCTTGTATTTGGGGCTTAAGGAAACTAGGGTCCAGCAGCTTATTGTATGCCAAGAAGTTTGAGTCACTCTCTGTTGTACAGAGATTTTTAGAGAAGGCAAGTATGTGTGCTTTGAAATCAAAGGTACGGCTAGGTCAACCAGTAAAGGGAGTGTGCCGGGAGGCTGGGACCAGTGTTGGTAGAGCTGTTTATGTTGGTAGGAAAGCAGGGCATTTTCCTCTGAGGCAAGCCTTTCACAAAGGAAAATCTGGATTTGAGAGAGATTAAAAGTCTCAAAGGTAAGGGAAAGATGTAAGGAAAAGGCCTGCACTGAATCACTGCAAAGGACAGTATTCACCAGAGAATTAATTTAGAAGGAAATAGAGTGTGAAATAGCTGCAAGGCTTTCAACTCTGGGCACTGTGGCCTTAAAAACCCAAGCAGTGCTTCAGAGGCTTGCCAAGACCCAGCCTAGGAGCTACCTCCGGAAAAGCAGCTGGGGGATGCCCAGAGACCACAAATTGCTGAGCTTGGGAGGAACTGATTGAGTGTGTAATTAAGGGGAGGGTTGTATAACACTTGGGTAAGTAGAACTTGATGGGGTCAAACCAGCAGGGCTTTTGGGAGATGAGAGAGTAGTCCCTGGAGCTGTTAGTAATTGAAGCCAGCTGCATAAAGGTAGGCACAGCTTACCTGGGCCTTGCAGAGAGAAGGATGGAAGAGATCAGGAAGGGGAAAGGTTGAAGGAATGGTTGTTCTCTAGGTCAAATATTCCAAAATGCTGAATACCTTAGGGGTTCAGTTCTAGGAGTAAGGTAATATTATGGAACAAGGGGAAAAATCCCTGGAAACTGAAGATCAGAGAGCCTGTGGCTTGGCCGAGGTCATATAGCACCATGGAGATTTAATGGATTCCGAACTGCGATTGTGCATCTGGAGTACATCTTGGCCAGGTGGCTCACACCTGTAATCCTAGCACTCTGAGAGGCTGAGGTCAGAGGATCTCTTGAGCCCAGGAGTTCGAGGCTAGCCTGAGCAACATGGCAAAACCTCATCTCTACAAAAAATTTAAAATTTAGCTTGACATAGTGGCAAGTGCCTGTAGTCTCAGCTGCTCAGAAGGCTGAGGTGGGAAGACTGCTTGGACATGGGAAGTCAAGGCTGTGGTGGCCCATGTTCATGCCACTGCACCCTAGCCTGGATGACAGAGCAAGACTCTCTCAAAAAAAAACAAAAACTAAAGCAAAAACAAAACAGTGTATTTTTCTGTGCCACACTGATGGTGAAGACTGGAAGGTAATGGTTCGGAGTATAAAGGGAGTGTCCTTTGATCATGTATGGGGATCAGGAAAGGAAATCGTTCACAGTATATTTGTGGACAAGATGGGTATGGATGGGCTGGATACTGAAGCAACTAGGCACGTTCACCACTGGTTAAATGACTGGAGCCCCGGCCGGGCGCGGTGGCTCAAGCCTGTAATCCCAGCACTTTGGGAGGCCGAGACGGGTGGATCACGAGGTCAGGAGATCGAGACCATCCTGGCTAACAAGGTGAAACCCCGTCTCTACTAAAAAATACAAAAAACTAGCCGGGTGAGGTGGCAGGCACCTGTAGTCCCAGCTACTTGGGAGGCTGAGGCAGGAGAATGGCGTGAACCCGGGAGGTGGAGCTTGCAGTGAGCTGAGATCCGGCCACTGCACTCCAGCCTGGGTGACAGAGCAAGACTCCATCTCAAAAAAAAAAAAATGACTGGAGCCCCAATCCCTGATGTACAAGGCCTCATGGAATAGGCCCCCTGCCTGCCTCTCCAGCCTCATCCTCTGCCACACTCCCTTTTGCTCTCCCCACAGATCTCAAGGAGTTGGCTCCCTCTTGTCATTTTATTTTTTTATTTTTATTTTTATTTTTTTTTGAGACAGAGTCTTGCTCTGTCGCCCAAGCTGGAGTGCAGTGGCCGGATCTCAGCTCACTGCAAGCTCCGCCTCCCGGGTTTACGCCATTCTCCTGCCTCAGCCTCTGGAGTAGCTGGGACTACAGGCGCCCGCCACCTCGCCCGGCTAGTTTTTTGTATTTTTAGTAGAGACGGGGTTTCACCGTGTTAGCCAGGATGGTCTTGATCTCCTGATCTTGTGATCCGCCCGTCTCGGCCTCCCAAAGTGCTGGGATTACAGGCTTGAGCCACCGCGCCCGGCCCCTCTTGTCATTTTAGATCTCAGCTTAAATATCACCCTCTCTCACGTGGGAATATATGTGTATACGTATATATTTAACTGAGTGTTTATTTCTACAGAGACACAGTAGAAGCCCAGTGGCTAAACACACAGGCTCTGCAGATAGACTACCCCGGTTGATGCTCCATCCTTTAGGATCCATATGACCTTGAGCGAGTGACAACTTCTCTGCATTTTAATCTATAAAATGGGAACAAGAAGAGTACTTACCTCATAAGGCTTTGTGAGGAATAAACACATAAAGCATTTAGAACAATGGCTGGCACATAGGCAAGCTAAAAAATATTAGTGATTGTTTGTTTTTAAGGGTTTATTATCCCCTGTATCCTTCTCTGCAAAAAGCAGGAACTTTGGCTGGTTCACTGCTGGATGCAGTGAACATGCTGGATGCTGTCTGTAGATCATGGCCTGGCATGTAGTAGGGGCTCCATTTGTACTTATTGAATGAATTTGCTGAATTAATAAAGAAACTAATTCAGTGGTCAGCTGTTCTTCAGGGAAGTATCCCATGTTGTATGATAGGCCTTTGCCCTGTTGGACACATTTTTTTCAAAGAGTTACATAAAATACAGCTGAGTAAAGATACAGGGTACAGACTGGTCACATTTACTGAAGACATAAAACTGGGGAAAATCACTGGATGACTAACTGACTGAATAAATGATAGATATCTTAGATATGTTTGTGCTGATACCAGTTTTAGATCCTAGGCCAAATATTTTAAGATGAAACTTAATGGAGACAGATGCAGAGTTCTGATCTTGAGTCCTCAAAGTCAGTTGCCCACAACTGAAGAGGGGTTTTAGGGAGGGATTTGTTCTGTGTGAATCAATAGTATGATGTGTTCCTTAAAGTCCTAAATGTGCAGTGGCTATCCTGGCAATGCCTTATATTTGTATAACACTTTTCATATTAGGAAGTGCTTTCCATACCTCATCTATGTGATTCCTAGGATAATTCCATGAGGGAGATGCTATATTAGAGTCCTTTTGCACAAATAAAGATCTACAGGCTTATCAACAGAATGAAGGAAGTGATGTTCCATCCTGCACAATTCAGAGCACAGCCAGGGAACTATGCTCAGATCTGAGAGCCAGACTTGATAGCAGAGCTAGACAAGCTTGTCAATTGGAGAAAGACCATCAAGAGAGAGGGATCAAAGAGACAGAGGGCATATCAAATATTTGATTTATGTGGGCACTGAGGACCACACGCAGAACAGTATTGTATAAGTTGCAGGGATGTATAGACTTGACATCAACATAAGGAAAATCTTTGAAATAATCAGAGCTGACCGTGAATGAATTGGGCTACCTTAGAGGGTTCTTTTACTAGAGGATTATAAGCTTACACTGGCATTTAGCCAAAGTATTGTAGAGGGTCACACACGGGCCAGTCCCTGCCTACCATGAGAATCTGAAGTTCCAGGATTCCACAGCATCCTTCATTCCCTGTGAACAGTTTGAGTCAGAGTCAGGCCTCATTTTGCTTTTCATGTGGTCAGGGATGGAGTTTGGTCCTCTAATTAGATGATTCTGAACCTTAAAAGCAGGAGGAGAGATGTGCTTGAGAATCTGGTGACCCCAGTGTAACCCTATTAAAGTGTTGCTGTTATCCCCACCTTGGGCTGACTGGGCTTGGGGACTCCAGGGATTAGTAGCTCTTGAAAACACCTTCCTGCTGTGGCCACCACCATCCCATCGTGGAATTTCCACTGTGCTGCTTCTTTCCCTATGGCTTTTCTGTGCTACCTTTCAGTGCCCAGGAGGGCAGCCAGAGGGGTCCCTGGGTATCCCTTCTGAAAGAAGAATCACGATTTTCTGCTCCAGCTAGAACCCTCTTACTAAGCCCAGCTGGTGGATCTTGTGAGCTTTCTAATTTACTCACCAGAGCAGCCATTTCATATTGTTTTGCATTACAGCCTAAGGCATCTCTCAAAAATGCTCTGATAACTCATATTAGGCATACACACGTTATCTGATATCAGTTTTGCAAAAAGCCTATGACATCCAAAGGTGAAGCAGCCAGCTCAAAGAGATCAAAGTCAAATATCCAGGGAGAAGCAGAGGCAGGACTCAAACTTTCACCTTTGACCTGAGGATCAGCATGGTTTTCCTTCCATATCTGCACGTCTAGCTTCTGGGATGTGTCCCTTTGTCTCTTTGCTTTACCTGCTTCATCACACGTGGCACCTTTCTCCTTTCACTTCTGGTATCTTTCTTTCCCCAAAGTTTACCGCTACCTGTGCTTCAGTTCCTGTCCTGCAGATCTTGAAGATCACAAGGAAGATCTTGTGATCTTCCTGCCAAGGATGGCAGGGCTTCTTTTTTGTCCTCAATCCTTCCCACTCAATTGGTTCCTTCCTTTCTGTCTTAAATTAGTAGTATTTCCATTGTCTTAAACTTCGCTTATTTATATTTTTCTTCTACTTAACCATCCTATTTCTCTTGCCTGGTACTGCCAAACCTACTGAGCATGTATAACTCAGTATCTCTTTGCTTCTTTCACACTTACACCCTTTCCCCCACGTGCTTAGGTTTCTCTTCTGCTTTACCACAGCTACACTCTGGGAGACCAATATATTAATCAATTTCAAGTACCATCCTTAGTGCCCTCACCTTTTTTGATTGATCAGAAGTATTTGGCCCTGTGGACCACCTCCTATTTCTTGAAAGCCACTCCCCCAACCCCTCAGGACTTATGCAACTCTATACTTTCATAGCTGCCTTAGTCACTGATTCATTTTTATCTGGACAACCATTTCCTCATCAGTTAGATGGGAGAAGTGGACTAGATAATTTCTGTTTTCTTCCTATTCCGTGAGTTTCAGTTTCTTTTGCTGAAACTTCTTCCTGCCTGTGGACTGTGCCAATCCCTCATGACTGAGTTCTTGGCCCTCCACTTGGTGCTCTATTCTCTCACTCCTATAGAGAAATAATCTATGTTCATCTCCATGCAGAGGAATTCACATCTCCATAGCTAGTCCAAACTGCTCACTCATCCCTGTCTCTAATTTCCAACTGTCCACACATAGACACCACTTCATCACTTCATACTCAACACTCTCTCAACCCCCAACAAGGACTTCTCCCCAACTTCCCCAATTTTTACTCATGATAATACCAGAAGCTTGGGCAAGACTGGGACAGGAAGGGGAAGCTAAGCGCTCTTAAGCTGTATTCTGAGAAAAAAAGTAATGAAGAAATAAAAGACAGGCTCAGCATCTGGGGGAGAAGATTTAATAGAGGAGAGAGAGAAAAATGAAAGCAGTTAAATCCAAGTCCCTCTCTTTCCTAGTAAGTCTTTCCTAACAAGAGAATCTACCTTTAAGCCACAAATGGCCCAAGATTGCTGGGAGGAATTGAAACCTTAGAGAGGTGAGGACAGCACCTGGTTGATTTCAGTGAGTTCAGATCTTCCTATTTGGTAGGTAATACCCTGGGGTAAATAAAGTTAAGTTATAGATGTCACTTCAGACAGTAATCTATGAGAAATGAAGATACTGTCAGATTTCTAGTCTCAAAGAACCAAAATACAAAAGCAAATGTGGCCCTAGTTTTTAAAACCCACAAAATGATAGACTCCAGAATTTAAAGACCAGAGAGCTCCTTGGTCTAGAGTGTACCTTTAAACAAAGGAAAAGTCTGTGAGCACTTAGGAAAGAAAGCAGCGATCATCACTAGGAATCAGTACTTGGCTGAACTATTTCCTTTCTCCTTTGGGTTAACAGACCAGTAGATAGACGATTCTCAGGAAATTTGATAAAATCTTTTAGGTTGCATTTCCCTGTCTTCAATGTGGGCAGCTTCCTTTTCTTTCATGCCATGACTGTGCTTGTAATCGCTTATTCAGTGTTCAACTTCTTCAATAGACTCTGGGTTTGATGAGCTCAGGGTGGGACCACTCCTGACCAGTTCACTGCGGCATCCACAGTTCTTAGCCTTGTAGAGACTGATGAGTCAATCAAAGAGCCAATTACTCAATAGGTAGATGGAGAATGAGAGCTAGATGATAATAGGTAGAATTATAAGTGATTATACAAGTATATTTAAAACATTTAAAAATTACTGAATTGATGTCACTCTAAAGATTAGTTGTAACTATAAAGTCTTAGAAGACAACACAGGGGAAAAGCTTTATGATATTGTATTTCACAGTGATTTCTTGGATATGATACCAAAATCCCAGGCAAGGAAAGAAAATATAGATATGTTAGATTTTATCAAAATTAAAAAAAAAAAAACTTTTAGGCATCAAAGGACACAATCAACAGAGTGAAAAGAGAGTCCATGGAATGGGAGAAAATATTTGAAAATCATTTATCTGATGAGGAATTAATATCCAGAAGATAAAAAGAACTCCAACACAACAACCACCAAAAATCCTCATCAAAAAACAGGCCAAGGACTTGAATACACATTTCTCCATGGAAAATACACAAATGGCTGATAAGCACATGAAAAGATGCTCAATGTCACTCATCAGGGAAATGCAAACCAAAACCACAATAAGAAAACAAACAAAAATAATAAATGTTGACAAGAATGTAGAGAAATTGGAACCCTCATACATTCCTAGTGGGAATGCAAAATGGTGCACCCCTTATGGACAACAGTAAGGCAATTCTTCAAAAACTTCAGAGGGAGAAATGAGAAGTTATTGTTTAATGGGTACAAAGTCAGAATTTTACATGATGAAAAGGTTATGGAGATGGCTGGTGATGATGATTGTGCAACAATGTGAATGTACTTAATGCCACAGCACATTAATGTATACTTAAAAATGGTTTAAATGGGGCCGGGCGCGGTGGCTCAAGCCTGTAATCCCAGCACTTTGGGAGGCCGAGACGGGCGGATCACGAGGTCAGGAGATCAAGACCATCCTGGCTAACACGGTGAAACCCCGTCTCTACTAAAAAATACAAAAAACTAGCCGGGCGAGGTGGCGGCGCCTGTAGTCCCAGCTACTCCGGAGGCTGAGGCAGGAGAATGGCGTGAACCCGGGAGGCGGAGCTTGCAGTAAGCTGAGATCCGGCCACAGCACTCCAGCCTGGGTGACAGAGCGAGACTCCGTCTCAAAAAATAAAATAAAATAAAATAAAAAAATAAAAATGGTTTCAATGGTCAGTTTTTTGCTATGTATTTTTTACTGCAATTTTTAAAAATGGGTGATAAAAGCACCTCAATTATGAGCTCCAGGTCTTTATCCTGGAGCTCAAAGTATCACTTTGATGAAAATATTACCAGCTTTGCTTTTGACAGAAAAATTAGAACCAATATAAAGATTGTTAGAATAAGTTTCTAAGGACTTTAAGATTGTGGAACAACAGATCAGAATGAATATTGAAATTAAATAGGAATAACTAGAATTCTGAATATAGGATTTAAATAAGCAAAATAATATACAGAATTAGGGGTGATGACTTTTTTTACATGAAAAAGATCTTGAGGCTTTCATTTCCTAAAATTCCAATATAACTCCATAGCAGTTAAAAAAAAAAAAAAAAGATAAAAGAAACTTTTGCCTATTAGTGAAACTATGCTCAGATAAAAGAAAGTAACAGTCTCACTGTGTTCTCTGCTGATCAGATAGTACTGGGGCACCAAACACTTTATTTCTTCCTCTGAGGTATGTGTAAACTGTGATAAAACAAGACAAAACTATGAGGGCAGTTAGGGAACCTCATCTCATTGGTCTTGATTGATGGACCAGGGCATTTAGCTTAGGAAAAGAAAATTAGGAGGGAAGTAATAATTGTTTTCAACTCTCTGAAGGGCTGGGATGAGAAAGAAGGACTGCTGTTACTCTGTATTTACTCCTACAGTCAGAATTGGGATGAATGGGCAAAAAGCTAAAAGAAGCCTGATTCATTAGGCAGCAGAATTTTCTAAATATTAGTGCTAATGACGTTCAGTAGAATGACCCCCATTATCGGATGGCTCAAGTGGAGGTGCTGGCCACCTGTCAGGGATACTGTAGGGCAGTAGGGTGGCCCCTTCCAACACAATTCTACATTTCTTTCAGCTTCTCAGTCTTAAAATCACCACATCATGTTTGATTTCTGCCTCTTCTCCAATATCTCCATGACTGCCCCCATTATCCAACGAAGTCTTGGGGGTTCTTCCTTCACAGCTCTCTTTGCTTCTCCCTTTACTCTCCATTGCATTGCCAGGAACCTCACCTCCTCAACCCCAGAATACCTGTGTGCTTCCAGTCAGCAATTCCAGCCTGTCCTTGCTTCAGTCCATCCTGCTTGCCCCTGCCAGACTCATTTGATAAAATACTTAGTATGTAAGTCTCTAAGACCAAAGAGTGGGTCCTCGTTGCTTCTCATATCAAGATGAAATTCCTTTTCTTGGCTTTTGGGGCTATTCATTCTTCCCTCCCTTTTCAGTTTCACATTCTATTATGCACATGATCAATTTTGTTTAAGCTGTTCCCTTCACTGTCACCTGGCCTGCTTTTCTTTATCCGTCCATTTCCACTGCCATTTCCTCATTCCTGTTGTCCCCTGTATGTCCTCCACCCCCAGCCTCATTATAGGGTCCACCTCATGTACCACAACCAGCATGAAATCTCTCCTGGCCACCCAAGCTCATACAGATCCTTCTTCCCTCTCACTTACTTAACAGCTATTTACTGATCTTTGATAGAGTGCAGGCACTGTGCCAGATGCTGGTGAACAAATGATGAGCAAGAAAAATTTGGTTCCTGACTTCACACAGTGGGCAAGATAAAATACATAATTGCTATGATGGATACAAACGGGGTTGTGATACAAAATGATGGGGTGTGTGTATGTGTGTTGGGGATAGGTAGGTATTTGACAGGGTACTCAGAGAAGACCTCTCTGAGGAGATGACAAATAAGCTGAGACACCTGAGGGGCATGGAGAAGCCAGCCATTGGGAAAGCCTGGAGTCAAGTATGCCAGTCCAAGGAACTGGTGTGGGTAAGGTCCTATGCCAAGAAGGCCTTGGCACTCTGGAGATACTGAAATTAGCATGGTTCGGCTGGAGCATAGTGGGTGGCGCGAGAAGGGCATGAAGCGAAACTGGAGAGGCACTGGGGCCTGGCAGGCCTGCCAAAAATCTTGGGTTTCATACTAATTACATTAGGAAGCCATGAAAGATTCTTAAGGAAGAAAGTGGTGTGATTCATACTTTTTTTTTTTTTTAAAGACAGAGTCTCACTCTGGCTCACTGCAGCCTCCGCCTCCTGGGTTCAAGCAATTCTCCTGCCTCAGCCTCCTGAGTAGCTGGGACTACTGGTGCGTGCCACCACACCTGGCTAAGTTTTATATTTTTAGTAGGGACAGGGTTTCACCGTGTTGGCCAGGATGGTCTCAATATCTTGACCGCGTGATCCACCCGCCTCGGCCTCCCAAAGTGCAGGGATTATAGACATGAGCCACAGCGCCCAGCCAATTCATACTTTTTAAGGTTACTTTGTTTATATCGTGGAGAATAGACTGAAGAGCTAGAGTGAAAACACTGGTTAAAAAAGAAAAAAAAACACGTAATAAATGAGGTGAAAGATAGTAACTTCCTCCAGAATGATGAAAAAAAGTGCATAGATTTAAGGTATGTTTTGGAAATTGGCATGAAAGGATTTGCTGATGGTTTTACGTGAGGAGTAAAGAATTAGGAATGATTCCCAGGTGTCTGACATGAAAACTAGGGGATGGACATGTCATTTACTGTGATGGGGAAGTGGGGTATGGAGATAAGATTTGAGAGAAATTCAGAGGTTAAGTTTAAGACATGTTAAGTTTGAGGTGCCTGTCAGATAATTCTCTCCTGGGCCTGGTTCATCCTTCGTATGGAAGTGGTCCTTGTATTTCCTCATTGGTATTATCACACTTTTAAATAATGATGATTTTATTTTAAAGGACTTGCAGGTACCAAGCATAACAGGAATGAAGAAAATTCTAGGGCTTCTCCAGCCTCATTGACAAGGAAAAAACAAACTACTCTTCATTGCAATGTTGATATTTCAAAACTGGCATTTAATTATTTACACACTTTCACATATTAAAGGTACATATACATGTGTATAAGTAAATCTGTATGTGTATATGTGTGTATAAAAGTTTTCAATAGCTCGACTACTCACAGCTATCCTAGAGAACTTTACCAAAGCCCAGGAGACCTTCTGCAGTTTAGAGAATAAAATAAATCACAGTAATCCACCATCCCCTGTAATCAAATACATTTTGACTGAACCCAATAACGACTCAGTTTCTAGCAAGGTGCCAGGCCCAGCCCTTGTCTTCATCTGATGTTGAGAACCGAGCAGCCAGAAGCCAGTACTCCAGAGCCCGTAAAGCACTGTCAAAAGCGTGGCCTTAGATCACAGATTGATTCATGGGGATGGGCGGGAGTCTCCAGGGAAAACAGCTCACGGGGTAGCTGTTGAGCTTCTATGTGGGAAGTGAGGAAAATGAAAGCTCCTGGAAGCTTGGTAAAGATGAGAAACAAACATGAGCTCCCGGGGTCTTTAATAAAAAGAACTTTGGCTGTAGAAAACAAACAAAAAAAAAACTATTGAAAACTTAAATTCACTCTCAACACTAATTAATTGGACACTTGGATATAACTGAGATTTGTAAGCTGTTTCTGCCCTTGACCCTGGCTCCAGCCTCTGGAGAACGAACGAGTGTGGCTAGCACAGAACTGCGAGTCAGCCCCTCATGAGGGGGGTTGCTGGTCTAGGTGCAGCTGGTGAGGTATGAGAAACCCAACCACCCAGAACCGGACAGCAACACACCCAGCCGGCCCCAGTGAAGACATGCAGTTTCCTAGGGCTGGGTTTCTTTATCCTGTTCTTTGGAACCCCAGGGTACCCACATAATTGTTTGGGGACACTAAGTGGGTATTTGCAAGAGAAATCTGAGTTCTTTCATGTTTGGTGAAATAACTGAATTTTCCCATGCTTTATGTGTGAGGAAATAATTTCTGATTCTTCTCTTTATTTTCTCTTTCTATCATCATACATATACTCACCGTCTTCCTCTGACAGTACTGATTACCAAGCACAATAAGCACTGAGACAGAAAGTTAACAGCTGAAGTGGGGTCACCTATAGGCAGAAAATAGATTCGTGTCTGTTTAACAGTAACCCAGATAAGAAGCCATGTTAAATAGAGAGAACTTCTATTACAATCCTCATAGCATACCTTCCTTTTAACATTATTTTTATGATTTAGCTCCCTGCAATAGGAAATGTTTGGCCACCACTGGTTTTGTGCTTTATACACTTATTGCTTTAAATGTGTTATTAAAATCTTACCACCAAATTAGGACTCCATGACTCTTCTTAAATGTAAGGGTTTGTGACTTTGAAAAAAATTACAGGTCTGAGTTAGAGAAAAGAAAGTGGCAGTGAGGCTCAAGTTGTCTAAACAGCATGGGAAATATGATACAATTTAATGTTATTTAAAGCAAAAGAGATGAGTCTAAGGATTTTGTAGAATAAGCAAATTTTTGCAAGTGATCTTCCTGTGGTTCTCTCAGCCCGCGCCCAGCCTATCTTCCACACCCCAGCCAATCTGATTACCTGATCCCTTGCTTAAAACTTCAAAGTTCAAACTCTTTGGTGGGCCACACTGGGCTCTCTGTGACCCACTCTCTCTCTAGGCTTATTTTATTATTATTATTATTATTATTATTATTTTTGAGACGGAGTCTCACTCTGTTGCCCAGGCTGCGGTGCAGTGACGCAATCTCGGCTCACTGCAAGCACTGTCTCCTGGGTTCTGGCCATTCTCCTACCTCAGCCTCCTGAGTAGCTGGGACTATGGGCGCCTGCCACCACACCCAGCTGATTTTTTGTATTTTTAATAGAGTTGCGGTTTCACCATGTTAGCCAGGATGGTCTCAATCTCCTGACCTCGTGACCCGCCTGCCTCGGCCTTCCAAAGTGCTGGGATTACAGGCGTGAGCCACCACACCCGGCCTAGGCTTATTTCTTACTTCTTTACTTCTTCCTCCCTTAAAGAGGCCATCCCATCAGCAGGCCCTTGCTGTTCCCATTTCCTCTGCTTCAGTGCTCACCACCATCCTCCAGGAATGCTCTCTCCTTTAAGAGTCAGTTCAAAAAAATCACCTTTCCTTTGAGCATTCATTGAATTTTCCTTTCTGGCCCATTGCATCCTGTCCATACCTTCACTGTAGCAATCACTGTATTGCAGTAACTGGTTTACACACCTGTTTCCACATCCCAGCCTTTGCATAGTTCTTGATACACAGTAAGTGCTCTATAAATATTTGCTAAATAAATGATTCCTTGGGTTAAAATGCAACTTCTCTCTCCTTTCAGCACCTTGAAATTACTCAGAAAAGGAAAAGGAAATGACTGAAGTGTAGACAGTTTAAGCGGAACACAGCAAGTATCCTAAGCAGCAAGAATAAATATGGAGACTGGGGTCGCAGCACCTCTGTGGAGCTGTTGTGATTTCTGTTTACAACAGCCTGGCTAAGCAATCTGTGGGACCCAGGGCAAAATGGAAATGTGGAGCCCCTATTCAATAATGAAGAACTCCAAACAGTGACGGTGGAGCATTAAACCAAGCTGGGTCCTGTCCAACTGCACAGGTGGCACATCCATGAGGCTGGCCCTGATGACCACAGTTGCATTGTGATGATAATATCAAGAAATATAGAGCGCAGGGAGGGTGGGAGAAATGTTGGATCCATTTTTTAAGGAGTAGCTTTAAATATGTAAAATTGTTTTCAATTTATTTTCTCATGCCGCCTCCTTCATAAGACTCCTATAATTACGTCTATTTTCATTTATAAGTGTAGAATCTTTTCTAAAGAAAATTATTTTATTTTACATTGTTTCAGGGAAAATGCTACATACTTCTAGTTAGTCCTTAAGAAAAAATGCTATGAGTCACACACACTCCACCACTTATCCTGAAGTGAACAAGTCACTACTGCATTTTCTCCATTCAGTCCCAAAATTCAGGAGAGGAAGGAGAGAAGATTGGCTGGGCTTTCACAGGAATGTGTTAATATGAAACATCTTCATCACTCTTTCACTGATTTTTTAAAAATCTTACATCAATTCTCCATGCAGTAGCATCCAGTCTAAATGTAATTTTACTTTGTAACAATCTTAGTAAATGAGAAATTGTTGTATTTAGACCCTAAATTTGGCTTGTCAGAGATGATAATGATGAAATGGCATGTGCTGATAAAGTGAAGGAAGATGTATGATGGGGTATTTTAAAAAACCAGGTGGGGAAGTTGCTCTGCACTGCCGCAAATTCTCCAGCAGGGGGCTGTGAGAGGAGTGCCACACATCCAGCTGCCCACAGCAGCCAGACCCACCGGTCTCTTGCTAGCCCTCTAAGTGGGTACCTGCTCTGCTTTGTGGGTACCTTTTATGCCTTGACTCCCTGCCTGTGAGAGTAACAACAGGACCACACACCATTAGTGACTGCAACACTTGAGTACAGCAAGGAGGGGAGCGCCCCAAGAAGCCAGACCAGTGGGCAAATGCCAGGTAGGGCCCTTCCTTCAGGTTCTCATCTTGTGCTGCCCATGCTTGGCTGTCAGTCTGTTCTCATCTATAGACTTTAAAACCAGAGAACCCAGAAACATGGCTAGGTTTGTGAAACAAAATCTTCATTTTACTATCCTAATTTCTCTACAACATGAAAGTTTCACTACCCAGCACCAACACAATACACCAGATTGAATCAGAATTCTTAAACTTGTGAGCTCAGTTTTCTCATCTGCAAACGAGATCATTACCACTCACGTCATAGAGCCCCATTTTTAAGGGGTTAAAAATCAGCAACATAAAGTGCGTGGAGACGACTGGTAGAGTAGGCACTCAAGTGTTCATCTCCACATTTTCTGTTGTCTGGGACACTTGCGTTACTGAGAAGACAGGGCTGCTGAAAAGGAAGAGAAAATGGCTCTCCAAAACAATTGTCGGAGAGAAAAGCTCAGACTGTGAAACACCAGCAGAGCCCAATTTGTCCAAGTTTGTCTGCAGATGACTCTGCACCTGCCGCTCCTCGCTTAGATTCTTTCACCTAAGAACAAACACGCACACAGACGCCCACTCGCTGAGCTAAAAACACCTACAACTCAAAAGAAATACACACACCAGAACAGAATTAACTGCACAGAAGCACAACAGCGAGTCCATTAGACACATAACTTGCAGGATACACACTGATCTGCTGAAGATGTGTGTGGTGAGAACTGAACTGTGCACAACTGAGCAGGGTTAGCAGAGGTGATGGAGATGAGGGGGAGGTGGGGAGCCAGGAAGGACCACGGAAACCCACGGACTGTGGAAACCCATAATTTGCAGGTATGGTAATAATATTCTACCTTAACAAGACCCAGGGACACCTCATAGCTTATTCAAATAACTATACAACCTTTGGCCTTCTTAATTACTTCATACCACTAAACTGGCTCTCACAAACATTCCTAATGAAGACCATTAATTGCCCTAGAGGTAAAGTTCAGCAGTGGGACCAGGGTTGCTCTTCCGCTTATAACTAGGATTTCATGACTGAGATAGGAACAGTACAGAATAAACCTATATGAGTAGTTATTCCTTAACAGCATGGAATATGCTTTGAGAAGGTACTTTTATTTGCTTTCCCTAACCATCACCTTATTGATCAACTCCAATACAAAGAGTTTACGCCTCTGGGTCACATGGCAACCAGTATGCCCAGTACTAAACAATCAGGAATCCAAATGAACAAAAAAGGCAGTTCAATTTTGTAAGAAACAATATATTTTATTTTTCTGACACCACAGCTCTGGCGAGTGGTTTTGTACCAAATTTAATGGAGGTTACACAGAACGTCTTACGCATGGGAGGGGGAGGAAAGGGAAGGAACCACAAAATTTAAAACAAACAAATAAAATCCTGGATAGCTTTTAGCATCTGTTCCACTCCCACATTAATAAAATTCACTTGGGAATTCCTAATAAAAGGAGAACAGAAAACAAGGTGGGCAGGGAAGGGTATGATGGGGAAGAGAAAGACTTAGGGGAAAAAAAAGACCAGAGAGCATCCCAAGGACAGACCTCTCCCTCCCGGAGCCAGGAGGACGCTCGGCACGGAAGGCGAGGCTTTGCTAGATTTATTTCCCCAAAATAACACTGTGTATTGCAGCTGCCAAAGGGAAAGAGAGAGGGAAGCAGAGGGTCACCAGCGGGGGGCACAAGGGAAGGAAACACTTAACTGAGGAGACAGAGCAAAATGGGAGAGAGAAAACGAGAAAAATGTGCCAGTGGGTTGGTATATTGGGAGACAGACAGTGCTGAAGAGCACTTGAACTGAAAAACAAATGTCCTAAGAGTCATTATTTTTTCAAAAGAAAAATCTCCCCCCTCCCCCCACCCCTCGCTGAACTTAGTTCCTTTTTTTGTGCTTTTCATTAATACTCTGCTCTGAGGTCGCTGTTTGGTTTTTCTATACACTGGAGTTGAAAGAAAATAGTCCAAAGGTCTGAAGATGGATTCTCCACCTAAAGTAAACAGCCCAGCATTCCTGTTCTCCTCTTGCCCCAAAGACTAAAGTCTCTGCTAAAATCCCTTTTACAATATAGTACAGTACACACAAAAAAAATAAAGCCCAAATCAAAAGAACAAAAACAGAAAAGAATCCTGGGAGAAGCCAGTCCAAAGGACGTAAACATACAGAGAACGGTGCAACACATGACCGATGGCAATTCTCAAAGCACAGCTACAGATTCCCAAAAGTAGGTGCCATCATGGATACCCAAGTCCACAAAAATAATTTTTAAAAAATAAATCTTAAAAAAAACACACCTGTTGATTAAATGAATAATTTGTTTTCAGGTAAATCCATACATTCTCAAGTTCCCCCCTCCCCCAAAGCAGCCCTCAGGTCTCTGTTCTCCTATTGCATGACCAATAGTAAGTACTCCTGGAACTCCCTCAAAGCAGCTCTCAGGACCTGGAATCTCATCTTGACAAGGATCGGCACATCCAATCTTAGCAGCTTAAAACATCATGTTTCCTGGGTTGCCAGGTCCTTGGCTAAATCCACCCATGCCCACATCAGCAGCCATGCCCCGGGGCCTCATCTGCGGAGGGATCATGATGTTCTGTTGGGGTCCCATCATGCCCTGCATGGACATCATCATGCCTGGAGAGCCCACAGGCCCAGGGTGGGTATAGAGCCCGGCAGGCCCCCGATCCTTGCCAGGAATCATGCCCACGGCAGCGGCTGGATTGCTCATCAGGGTGGGCTGGCCGGGCATTGTAGATTGTGCTGGTGACATCATCCGATGGTGAGGTCCCATCATGCCTTGTTGGAGAAAGGCTGGTGGTCTCATGGGGTTGTGACCTGGCATGGATGGAGCTGTACCAAGAGGGATGTCTGGAGTTCCCACTGGCCCTGGACCTCCCATGCCAGGTAATGCTAGTCCCATTCTGGGGGCTTGTTCGCCCATCATCCCCTGCATGTGTGAAAACCCCGGTCCAGGACCCTGGGGCTGTTTACGGCCTGGAACTTCCCCTCGAGGGAAATATTGCAGCGTCTGGCTGGGCTTCTCAGATGGAATAATGCGGGACAGATCAAACTCAGGAATTCCGGTGGCTCCAGGTCGGATGACCTCCTGCAGATCTGGGTCTGTAAACACTGAAGGCATGCTGTTCCCCAGGACAGTGAAGGAGTCAGGACCCCCAGGGCCTCCAGGCTTGCAAAGTGCTGCATCTGCTGAACTTTGGGGCAGGTTGCTGGGACGGCCAAGGGGGCCTTCTCCCGGGAAACCCATCCCTCCTGGGAAGCTGCCCTGCCCACCACTGGGGCCATTGTGAGGGAATGGAACCTGCTGTGGGGGAGACTGTACTGGAGGGAAGCCCTGGGGGAAGCCCATCCGTCCTTGAGGTACCATCGGTGGCTCCTGGGACCCATGCCCCATGATAGGATTGTGTGACATCAAGCCAGGCCCCATTGGGACCCCATGAGGAGGTATGTTGGGTCCCATGGCATTTGGAGAGGGCATCTGATTGGAGTGAGAAAGTGGCTGGGTCATTCCCATCGGGCTGAGGGTTGGCATCGGAACCACGGGGTTTGGACCTGAAATTCGAGGATTCTGTGTATTAATGCCCATTCCTAGAAAAATAAAGATATCAAAGGAATCAACTTAACCAAAAATCAACTCAGAAAAACTACAATAAATTAACAAAAAAATTATTGTGCATCCAATGCGCATAGTACAATGCTGGGAACACACACAACACCCAATCCCCGCCATCAGTAAGATCATAATACATCTGGGGACATACAAACCAAGAGCTCTACAGGACAATGTATTATTGAGTCTTAAACTCTGTGATTTAAGAGTGTGTAGAAGATAGCAAGGGAGAAATTCTCATGTGTGAAAAGTTATAAATTAGCACATAAATGAGTTTCGTCTTCCTCATTGGAGACATTTAACACAGAAGAAAACAATTTGCCTGAATGACTCAAGTACAGTCCTTTTGGAGAAATCAGTACTACAATCCCAATGATCAGGAATCATAACAAACTATCAACAGGTCATTTTTAATTGGCATTTGGCATTATTTTATAGTGCCTTACAGAGAAAGCATTTAAAACTCGAGATTACATGAAATGTTCAAGAAATAACTTTTAATAGAAAAGGAAAGTAACATATTCTAATACAGTCCCTGGGACACTGAAGTATTTGGTCTCTCTGTGGAATTATCACCGAGTGTGGTATGAGGCTTATGCTCTTCCTGGTACATGTACTAACCTGGTTAATTAGAGTTACTGATAAATACATAGCATTCATAACAATCAGAATAGAATTGGAACCAGAAACTCATGGCTGAAAACTCATGGTCTCTTTGCTGATCGCTTTCACCATCCTGATCATTTTCTATTAGTTAGGTGGCAGGGGTCGAGATGAGGGGTGGGTATAAGGAATGAAGGTGTACCGAATGTCTGGGGAAGTGAAGGATTTTATTATCGCCCTAGTCCTTAAAAAAAAAAGGGGGGCTTTTCTAGGAAATAGGAGCTTTCCACTGTCTGAAATCCTGTGGCTACTTGTGGTTTGAGGCTGCTCTTCCAGAAAAAAGTACTTGAGAACTAAAGACATTCCAATCAGCCTGTTAGAAACGGCTCTCTATATTGCTACATGAGGACCCAAAGAGAAAAAAACAAAAACAACAAACCCTCAAAACCATCCAGGTACACAGAAGCATCAGAACTATAAAGAAACCTGCTTTCTTACAAATAAGGAATCAAGCTAGTAAGAAATTATCTTCCTCTAGTCAAGACACTTTCATTCTACTGAAACTACCTTAGATGGAAGATTTTTTCTACTTGTTGAACTTCCACCTACTCAGGTGTACAGCCATTGAGAAAACGCTTCAAGAGGTTTCTCTTTGGTCTAGCACTCACTCCACAACCTGCCTTTCTGATTTCTTACCTGGCATATTATTCATTGATGGCAAGTTGGGAGAACGAGCTGGAGGGGAGTCGTCATCTGAGCTGGCCACAGTCTTGATGGCATCATGGTATAACGGGGTGGAACTGGGCATTGCAAACTTGGACATTCGAGACATCATAATAGAGAGTGGGTTCTGGGAAAGGGTTGGCTCTGGAGGCATGGTATAAGGTGTACTAGAGGGAAGACTTCCAGGGATATTCACAGAGGCAGGCTGGCTGGCTGTAGGAGGTGGGGGGCCACCTAAAAGGAAGCAAAATAAAACAAAACAGGCAGGGAATTAGATTCCTTTTGAAGGGTATTGGGCCCTATGATTATGAACTAGCAAGGCCAGGAATGAAACAGATGAACAGGACAGTGTTATTAGACCCCAGACACAAATCATCAATCTTCTAGTCAAGCTCTGTGTGAGTGCAGAGGGAGACCGCGGCGTGATATGGAGGTGACATGACGGATCAGCAGATGTGAAGACAAACACACCAGAATGTGTTAGAAATATTAGTTCAAGCTTGGGGAAAATATGGTTTACAGACAACCATTTCACTGAATAGAATGTGAAATAAGTGGATCTCTTTCCCTTGCCAATCACAGTTCAGAATTCGACTCAGGTATTAGTATGCCATGAAGCCAGACTAGTGATATAGCCCCAGGTACTAACGCATCACCCTACACGCATTCTTGATTAATTTCCACAACCAAGATGTTTGAACCAAAAAGGTCCGAGGGGGCTGTTCCACTGTACTGCTTCAGTGAACTGCTACTCCACGGAGAGACACTTTAGCTTGGTAGGATAAATCTTCTGTCTTGCTCTGATTCTAGTCTTTCTCAGGTGGAGACAGCGCCAACCTAGTATTTACACCTTGGCGCTACTTCCACTGACCACCTCGAGTCCCACTCACAAAACCATCATCATCAGCAAGAATCTCTCCCAGGAAGAAAATCCTCCTAAATTGTACCTGATCTGTGAAAACTGTGGTCTACTAAGGAGAAGGTTTTGTGGTCAACAGGTATTTACAAGAACCACACAAGTCTTACAGCAGCTTCCCCTGTCTCTGTTTAGGATTATACCCAGAATCTCTATTCAAGGGCAGCCGCTTGCAGTGGGTCCAGTATTTAAAGAAGCCACAGTCATCCACTGTTAAGACATTTTATTGCATCTGTTCATTGTGCGAATGTAAATTATTCTGGGAACCCAACACATATTCCCCATTTCCCTCTTCCTTTTAACAGTCCCTCTGACACACATAATTTTTTGCTGAGATTGGGCACTTCTGCATAACCCCATGGAAACACTGATTATGCACCTTGCCACAAATACGGCCATTTCAACAAAGACTGCCAGAGGTGTACTCAACACACCAGTTTTCTTCAGTTTTTTTAAAGTAACTGTATCAGGCTCTAGCCGTCTCCAACTACAAGGTGTAACTGTGAGGATGCAAGCATACTGACCTGACTCTACATTTCCCAGCATGGCTGGGGAGGCCATGGTGAGGGGTGCTTTATGGTTTGGAGGGATCCCAGGACTCTGAAGGGGAGGTTTTGGAGAAGAGGTCCATCCAGGTGATGGGGCAGGAAGTGATGGAGACTTGAGGTGGACAGGTGAAGCAGCAGCAGACCCCAAAACAGGGGGGGACTTAATGGAAGCAGCAGCAGCTGGGCCCGCCAGCATGCCTGCCAGCTGCGATGGAGTCTGGGGCGACTTGAGGTTCCCCGAGGGCGAGCCCAGCATTGGTGACTGGACTTGGTGCATCGTGGGAGACTTCAGAGGGTTAATGCCTGGGGAATGCACCTGGCTGCCTGCCACAGATATATCCAGGGGCTTCCGCCCCAGGCTGCGCTGAACTGGAGGAGCTGTGTTGAGGCTGGTGGGGTTACTGGAAGGGTTGAGAGGTAGTGGTGGCATATGACTGAGCCGGCTGTTAGTCCTTTGGTCGGGCCCAATTGGTTCTCTGAGATTCCGCAAGCCACTGTTGCTGCCTGGACCCTGAGACATGGGAAGGAATGGTCTGGGACCCATGCCATACTCCTGCTGGGGGTGCTCACCAAATGGCAGTGGCACCATCTTCTGCTGAGCAGGCAGCATGTCTGAGCCACCTGGGCGTAATTTCAGCATCTCCTCAGGGCCCGCCCCAGCCTCTCTCATCTTCTGAGGTATCATCTGAGAGTTGGATCCCATGTTGACATTTAGATTGACATCTCCCTTCATCCCACTGGGAACCATCCCAAACTCAAGTTCCCGACCAGGGCCCATCTGTGGGGGCATTCCTTTTGGAAAGTCACCCCTAGAAGGACTCAGAGGGCCCTCAACTGGTATTCGAGGGAAAATGGGGTTATTCCCAGGCTCCATGTGGCGCTGGGAACCTGCAATCATCCTGTTCATCTCCATGCTGGGCCTGATGCCTTCCATGGCCATCCCTGGGGGGAGACCCAGCTGTTTCTCTGCCAGCTGCTGCTGAAACATCTCTTCAGACAATCCTTGGGGGTTTGGGAAGCGTTCCCCTCGGCCGGGACCGCTGAAGACACCCTGGCCAGGAGGAAAATTTCGACCATCTGGGATTTTTGGCACATCATCTGGCCAACTGACTCCAGAAAGACCTGGTCTAGATGCAGGGTTGGGGACATTTGGCCCTTCCATTTCAGAGTTTATCATGCCTGCAAATCCAGGGAGGCGCATCTGGCTCCCTGGCATGTTAGGGTGGGGAGCCATGCCCCTCGGGGGCAGAGAATGTGGCATGTTGATACCATCAGAAAATGGCTCTGCACCCCCAGGTGCCCAGCCTTCACTAGGGGTCATCTGGTATGGAGGGGGGGGCCCTCGGACCACTCCCCGAGGCCCGTGCTGATGGACCATCATGTCCTGGAGGGAACATTGCTGGACAACTACTTGTTCCTGCTTCCTCCTCTTCTCTTCATAAAACTCCTGCTGCAGTTTCAGCCACGCTATCTGCTCGGGAGTCATATGGTCGAGGTGGTCGGGTCCTATGGTCCCAGACTGGGAGTTCAGAGAAGGTGGAACCATTTCATCTGGAGAAAAGGGCACATCTCTATGTCCTTGAGGGCCAAATGGAGCTCCCACGTCTGTCCGGGGCCCAGGTCCCTTACCTAGGCTTTGGGATTGGGCCATCATGGCCTGTATTGGCCCTTCTGGTTTTTTCTGAGGCCCATCTAATACCCCAGGATTCTGCTGGGGTCCCCCACTTTGTGCTCCTGTGAATTCTTTCTCATCAGGAAAAAGCATGCGCTGGATATCTCTGAGAGTTTGTAAGGAGCGCTCCCGGTGCTCCAGCTGCTCCTGAGATAGGCCATCGGGATTCTCTCCCAGTGTGGGGGGCTCGCCACTGGACACTGGTGGAGGTGGAGGGGCTTTGGGATCTGCTGAAGAGCTATTGCTCCCCTGGGAGACGGGGGTCACTGCCCGATTGTTGGGCGTTGAGTTGGGCCCAGTACCATCTGGGGGCAGTGGAGTGGAGCTGGCAGGACTTCCTACAGAAGGAATCAGTTTGTTTTCTACCCCAGGACTCTCCCGGTCCAGGGGACGTGGGGGTGCGGCAGGCTTGGGTGCTGGTGCCGGAATGGGTGGAGTTGGCTGCAGTCTGGTATTCTGGGAAGAATTCTGGTCCTGGTTGGCTGGAGCTGGGGGCTGTTGTGGGAGAGGTTTCGGATCATTCCGAAGCGCAGATATCTGTGTGTTCTGAAGACAAACAAATATTTTAAAAATCACTGGTAAACTGAACAGAAGGGCAATTAAAAGCGCAAGATATGTTATAAAGGAATTGTACCCAGTCACATAAATCTAACTGACAATGGCTGTAGAAATTGCTCACGTACAACCCTCTTTTGGGCAAGGAGACATTTGGATTTTTTTTTTTTTTTAAACTTACTGTCAAATGGCATCCTCTTTCCCGTGCTGAAGATTAGGTTTCAATAACTTTAAAAGTATGCCAGGGGAGAGCCACTCTGCCAAAGTGAATACATTTCAGTATCTATTTTGAGGAACAGGTTTGATATCACATGTCTACTATGTGTTTCTGATTCAGAGAGAGATTAGTTTCTTGGTATGTGGGAGGCTGTACCTAACACCTTTTTCTTTTCCCTGAAAGTATAACTGGGTATGTAGACTTCTCATTGTCAATCAAAAGGCCTGATGTTGCCATCTGAAAGAGAAAGCGTAAGTCACTTGCAGCTCTGTACTCTACCAACCGAGGAAGCGGGTAAGGCTGCTCCATTTCAACATCTCCTCTGGCAGGGTGACTACTGAGGCGCTCCCCTCCTGGAGTTTCCAGGGGGTCTGACATCTCCGGTTTCTGTTTTTGGTTTGTGATCACTGATTCCATATTTGTACATTAACTGAAGAATTTGTACATTAACTGTAGTGAGATAATCTGCAGACAGGAAGCTTCTGTGGAGAAATCTGAGGCTATCTAGCTTACGGTGTCTCTTGAACTGTTCTTTCCAGTAGACAGTAGACTGCCCTTTTATAACATGCTGGATGATTGCCTTATTATTATTTATTAAGTACCAATGCTATATAAGTCCAGGGTAGGAGCACACTCACCTACAATAGCTGACATGGACACCTTGAATGTTTGGAAGAGGGATGTACATGTTCTGGGTCTAAACCAATAGCACTGCTGAAATGTAAGAGGGCACTGACAAACAGAAGGGCTTGATCTACAAACTCTGTCTCAGAGACCTTTCACCAAAGGCCTTTCTCCAGATCCTTTTTTCGTGTTCATTTGCTCCTACTTGTTCACTTAATCCAGTCCATATTTCCAAACCCTTCAGGCTCTTACCTCCTCACCTACTCTCTGGAATGTTTACCTGTGTGCAAATATGTAAATAAATAATTATATGTACCTCTGCATATGAACAATTTGTGTTATATATACATGAAAACATATCTTTGAGTACTTATATTCTGTGAATACATATATAAATGTTGGATTTGGAGGTACCCATGCACTTCTGTCTGTAGGTATCGAGTTGTGTGAGTAAGATCGGCTGAATCTTATATGATTCTATATAGTCAAAAGTATATTTCATGTCCACAACTCCTAACTGGAGTGTAGAGGTCACCTTGATTTTCCTTCTAGTGCCATTTTAAGTTTGGTTTTGTTGGTCAGGTTTCGTTTGTTGTGGGTGGGTACTGATTTCATATAAGGAAACCATGACAGCAGAAAACATTTAGATGGGGAACGATGGATTATTCCCAATTCCTTCCTTAACTCCTTTCCTGATTTTAGTACCAGAGAAGGTGTAGGTGTAGTATTAAGGTGTAGATATTAAGAACTATCATTAAGTCAATAAAAGGTTGGCTTCAGCTGCACTGTACCATATTAATTCCAGGACAATACGCATTTTAAATATAATTGTATGCATCTTCTACCCTTGAGTAGTCAAGATGCATGGGGAATGTGAAATTCCTTTTCTAAGTTTAGGAAGGCCTAAGCTCTGCTTATGTCTACAAAGATGGAGACTTTCCTGATACACAAAATAGGAAAGATGCCACCTATTTTATCTTGAATTGTCACTTTGATCATTTATTGTCAATTAACTTTTCCCATGTTTAAGACTCATGTCAAGGGCCCGGCGCGGTGGCTCACGCCTGTAATCCCAGCACTTTTGGAGGCCAAGGCAGGCGGATCCCAAGGTCAGGAGATCGAGACCATCCTGGCTAACACGGTGAAACCCCGTCTCTACTAAAAAGTACAAAAAATTAGCCAGGCGTGGTGGCGGGCACCCGTAGTCCCAGCTACTTGGGAGGCTGAGGCAGGAAAATAGCGTGAACCTGGGAGGCAGAGCTTGCAGTGAGCCAAGATAGCACCACTGCATTCCGTCCTGGGTGACACAGCAAGACTCCGTCTCAAAAAAAAAAAAGACTCATCCCAGTATTAGATTTCATGCTCCCTGAAAGCAGGGACTGTGTCTTGAACCTCTTAGTATCTCCCATAGCATTTGGTGCAATGGCTTGACGATGCCAGATACAAGAAATATCTTTTGGTTCAATTTGGTAAACTACATCCACTGTATGCTTTTTCTAATGGAGTTTATAGCAGGTGCTTAAGATCCAGATAGAAAACAGACTAACATTTATTATAATTTTACAAATATCAAGCAATTAAAAGCATTCAATGGTCTTACCACTTTGAAATAAATATGAATCACTTTGAAAGTTGATGAGGCTCTGATTATGATATTGTCATCATGTACTCCAGAAGTTTTAGTTGTTGCTTTTTTTCTGTTCTTTGTTATCCAACTAGCTCAAGAGTGTTATTTTTAAAAAACCTGCTCTGTACACAGATCTGAATTTAGATTTTCCCAGAGATGATTACATGAAGGAAACCCAAAGATATCTTTGTAGGTCCTCTTTTAGTTTGCATCTTCTTCTCCCTAGCAATTCATCTTTCTCATAGAAAAGGCTAGTATAGTATGATATGCCTAATGCCCCACAATGTCAGAATTAGGTTAAATGCCAAGAACACAGCTCATACCATCAAGACTACCTTCCTATCAATTAAATTCACCACCTCCTTTCCTTTGCAGTCACTGTAGAATCATTAAACCATTACTCGGTTTCTGAAACAACATACCAGAGGGGCTGTGCTTCTCTCTGTCTTGCTGTTAGAAACGTTCTGGATGTGGAAAGAGACGATAGTTTCAACCTGGCCCTTCAAAACAGCTTCTGCAGCTCTGCAAAGACGGAAGAGACAGCACAAACTAGAACTTGTTTCTATTTCACTAACTGCAATTCCAAAGCACTTTAACCCCACAATAAACTTGTAAGGGAGAAGAAGGAATATAAAGAACCACCACAAATGTTTAAGAAGAAATCAAGACAAATATGTTTCATTATTTAGGTTTACCACTTACCATCAAAATTCTAAAATTAAAAGACAGCCATCAGCAAATCCCAAAAGAGGCATTAAAAAACAAAAACCAAGATTTTCTCCTGAAACCAATCCACTGTGGTAGGCATTTTATAGAGAATCTGAGTTCAAAATCCCAACCCAAGAAAGGGGAAGATAAGATCGTACAATACCTAGTGACAGTTTAAGGCTGTTAAGATTCACGTTTTATCTTACGTGAAAAACAAGTCAGAAAACCATATGTAGGGTATAATCAGAGTTCTGATAAATAAAAATTGATTCATCCATCCACTGAAAATTTATATATAAAAATGTTTACAGTAGTTATCTCTGTGAATTCCAGAGATACTAATTTTTAGTTATACTTTCTAATTTTTCTAGAATGGACATTAATTACTTGTGTTGTTTAGAAAATAATAACAGGTAGGTTGCAGAAAAGTGTGTATTGTGCAATCAATTTCTTCTATAAAAAGAGGTATATATGGCCAGGTGCGGTGGCTCATGCCTGTAATCCCAGCATTTTGGGAGGCTGAGGCAGGCAGATCACCTGAGGCCAGGAGTTCAAGACCAGCCTGGCCAACATGGTGAAACCCCATCTCTACTAAAAAATACAAAAAATTAGCTGGGCGTGGTGATGGATTCCTGTAATCCCAGCTAATCAGGAGGCTGAGGCAGAAGAATTGCTTGATCCCAGGAAGTGGAGGTTGCAGTGAGCTGAGATCGCCACTGTACTCCAGCCTAGGCAACAGAGACAGATACCATCTCAAAAAAACAAAAAGAGGTATATAAGTATATCTGTACAAGCATGAAAAATTTCTGAAAGGGAAGCAAAGGATATATTATCAGTGGTTGCCTCTGGGGGAGTTTGGGTTGGGGAGGTTTTATGTTTTATCTCTTTCTGTACTGTTAACTTTAGGTGATAATAAAAGATCAATCTGCAGTGGGAATAAGAACTTAGGTCCCCAGACAAGCCCTGCCCAACAGCAAGACACAGCCATCAACTTACTTATTGGCCATCTCAGTAGAAAACACATACACCACTTTGGCTGGAGTCTTCTGAGCAGGTGTGGGCTCTGGGGCAGTAGTTTGGCCATGGGAGGGGGTGGAAGACCTGGGGGCTGTAGCATTTGATGGGGTCATCGAGTGTGGTGTGTGCTGGGAATCCTGGGACTTTATGTGGTCAGCAGAATTACATTCTAAAAGAATAAAATGACTCGTCATAGAAAGAATACAATTTCCTTTCTTCTGCCAGCATTTATAGCATCACAACACAAACCAACCTTGAGAATTTCAAGGAAGTACCACCTTGCTAAGAGGAAACCTCTTCTACTCATAAAATTTCAAATACTCTTCTCTCTCAAATGACTAATCACAGAGCAGTCTTCCCCCACTTCCTTACCTCTCTATTATACCTCCTTCATATATCAGCATAAATGTCCCTTCTTCCTGGTAACCTTTTTGAAACCTCCTAGACTTCACTGGGGATGGATCTCGCAGCCCTCTAACTTCTCTTATTTCAGCATTTATCATCTTTTACTGTAACTGTCTAATAATCAGCTTTCTAGGTGCATTCAAATCTTTGAGGACAACAGCTGTATCTATCTTGCTGACCATGGCCACCCAGCATAGTGCTAGCACTTATAGCAGGCCTGCCAAAACACTTGAGGGAAGAGGGGAGGAAGGGAAGAGAAACAATCACCCAGGTTTTCATTTCTAATTTGGGTTGGAAAATCATACTTCCATTCCTTGAATACTAACTTCATGTTCTGGCCTACAGTTAAGACTTTTGGTCTTATACTAGGAGGAAAAAAGCCTAAAACCACAGCTGTTGGTCCCATACCCTTCTTGGCTCACTCCATTTTGGTACCTGCCAAATCTCTACACATCTGGTAGCCACTCATTCTTGCTACACTAAAATCAGCTGTAACAAATCTGGACTACTGCCAGGGCCATGAAGGCTTCCTCTTGTGTCTGCAAATCTGGCAAAATGGCAACTAGAGAATACAAGACCCAAGCCTTTGAAGATTGCTCTGATGGAGAAGAGAAGGGGATACCAGAAAAACTGTCCCAGTGGGGGCCGCTGGCACAGACAAACTAGAGTGACTGGCTTGAAACTAAAGTACAAACAGCACAGAGGCCAGAAACATGTGTACAAACAGGGTTAGGCCTGTGAAACATCCTACCATAACCCCTAAATCACTGCATCCTTAAGGGCAAGAACTCCTCAACTAGGAGGTTCCAAACAATTCTTCAGCTAGTAACAAAATGAGAAGAAATAGTTCCATCATAAACTGTGAGAACTCCTGCATCTGATACCTACTCTCCCCACTTGTCTGATACTAGGCTCTCTTGCCTCTGTCGAATGTCAGAGGACTTCCCTCAGGAATACCTACTTCCCTCTGAGTCTCAAAGATCTTATAGACATACCTTTAATGTCAGAGTCATCGTTTGGAGTCCCAGGATCTCTCTGATCAAAGGAGTCGGCGGAAATACTTCGCTCCCTTTTCCCCTTGCCCTTGGCACCATTTCCAGCCCCATTCTTCAGCCCCATGCTCCCACCTGGGCCAGGGAGTGCTTTAGGGGTATGGCCCCCACTCTTGGAGTCACAGGGGGATGGCTGGGATTGGCTGGCTGAGCCCCCCTGTTTACCCTGATTGGAGAATTTGGAATCCAGCTGGGGGTTTCCAGATGGGGACATCACTGTAGGGGGACGGACCATCACCTCCTGCTTTGACTTAGGGCTACTAAAAGAAACAAATAACAAAGGAAGATCAGACACCAGATACAACTGGTCAGCACAAATTAGGGAGAAGCAGTTTCTACTGGGGGTCAAGGAAACCCTTAGGACTAAAATAACCACCCCATGATTCACCTCAGCCATTTGCTTGCTCCCGCCACCCCGATCCCATCTCAGAGCTATCAGTAGAGAGGAGGATCAAGCAGAGTGGCCTGCCAGGTTTCAGGAACCCTAGAGTCACATGGGGACCCATCTCCAGGGCTTCTGTCAATAAAGGACAACGGTTTCTATGTACATAAAGAAGTGACTCTTACACTAAGACTAGCTCAGAGTAAACAAACAGGCATCGTTAAGATCAAAATACGACCCAGCCCCAGGCTGATGACAAGAACAGCTGTAGGAGAGCCTCAGTTCCCTGATGGAAAATGCAAGCAGGTCCCAAAGAGCATGGGAGCTGGTGACTGTCAGGTTAGGGAAATCCTCCAGGATACTAATCCCCCGCAACAAGCAGTATTCCACCAAAGCAGATAAACCAACCGCTGCCCTCAGGGAGGGAGGACAAAATTCTTTTAGAGTAACAGTTTAAGTACTGGGAAACAGAGGAAAAAGCGTCACAGTGGGAGTCCGGGGAATAATGTTTTGGTTCTAAGGCGTCAGGCCTCCTCACCATTCCAGGCCTCAGTTTCCCTGTTTGCCAACCTGGGCAGATTGTACTGGTTGGTCTCTATGGTCCTTTTGTTTGTGCTTTGGCAGGGAGGTGGGTGGAGAGGTCAGGGAATGATGAACAGAAGAATAACAAAGGAAAACTCTAACATTATCTACACTGTATCCTGCTTACTCTTATATTACTACTTACTAGTCTATTTTCTCTTCCTTTCCCATTTGGGTTTCATTTACTTCTAATTCAACATACTGTTTCACCAACAAGTGTTCATGGTGTGACTATGGCATCCCCAAGGGGCTGCAGGAAGCGGCCCTAGCCCTTACCTCTGTGTGTTTCCTGATGGAGAGTTCCTCACTTTAGGGTTACTGGAATGCATTGATTGAAATCCTGAGCTTGCAGTCACAAACAGGACAGGCTCACCGAGTTGCTCTCGGGTTGCAGCAGAAACAGCTGCTGGGGGCAGTGGCACTGGCCCACTGCTTGCTGGGTGCGTTCCTTAGCGCTGGCTGCCTGTATGCCTTTTTCCTCTTTGTTTTTCTCTGCTGTGGAAGTGGGTCCTTTCCCCTTGCAGCTCCAGCATTCTCCGGGTGCGTACCTCCTGCTGCCAAAGGAAAATCTCGCATCTCCAGGGCACACTACAGGAAAAGGCCACCCAAAAAAAGTTGGGAGCAAAAACAGAGACATAAAACACCCTTACAACAGGATCAAGGTAAAAGCACTAGCCAACTCAGCGAAGCAGCTAGACCATGCCTCCACTTCCATCAGGGTGAAAGGAAAGGGTGATGCTCCCATTGTGGACAAATGCTCAGGGGCCACACCAGCTGGAGGGTGACTAGGACTTCCTGTCAAGCATGCAAGCCTCCCACCCAAGTAGCATGGACCAGGCAAGGGTGAGCAGGGTGAGAAAGGCAGTTTTCTCTTTAGCTATGTATTCTCCCTTACATTTCTGTAGTTTTGAATACAAAACCCTCAAAAACTTGTGTCTTTCTTTTTTCAAAACAATGCTTTGAAATCCCTCGATACCACAGATCCATAGTGACTATCTGGTGTTTCAGTTCTGATGGCAAACAACAGCACTGAAATGAAACAACCCCCAATTTCAAACCATGATGCAAATTAATCTACGTTTATACTCTCAGGGCCTTGGGGGTGGGGGGACTTAAAAGGAGGTACTTCTGAAATCAAATATTGAGCCAACACCAAATACAATCAGTTCTGCCCCCTGATTTCCATGATCTTTCTATTAAATTATGCCGAGTATGTGTCTCGTGTTCTCACTGCTTAATGACAGGGACTGCAGGCATGGGTAAGCATGGGAGAATGATCCATAATTCTGAAAGTAAAAGAACATCTTTGAAGGCTAAGATATTTTTTGAGCCAATTTGCAAGGCTAATTTGAAGCATAAAGGTCAAGAAAATATTCCCAAACCTAGCTAGAGAACAAATGAGAAAGTCCTTTATTTAGGGAAGCCTAGACGAATTCAGGTAAAACCAAGACATACTTTAAATCCCTGCTCCCTCTCAGGGCAATTCCATTATGGTTTTCTTGTAACCACTATCCCCTTATCAACCCCCTTCCAGCTCCTGGTATCTTACTGACAAAGTATAGCAATGAAGCAGGAGATTATTAGGTGCAGGACTAGTGACTACAGAACCAAAGGGAGTTAGAAACAGCTCAGGTGCTGCAGCTTACATGTACTTCGAGAGAATGGAGACTGGGCTAAAATTGGGAGGATCAGCTATATCCCAGGTTGTAGCACTGTGATCACTGTCACACGTTAAAGGTCTATTTATTCAATTAGAAATCTGCAATAGTCCCAGCTATTTTACTTGGGACAGTGAAAGAAATTTATGGAAGTTCTGAGTACATCCAATTAAATTTTTTCCTTTTTAAATAAAAAAGTCAGGAAAAAGAACTAGAATGAAAACATTATGAATGTTTCTATGCCGACCTCAGGAGAGAGCATGTTAAAAAACATTTTGGTCTTGATTATATTTAAGGTTCTATTTTTATTACCCATCATCTTCCAGCTTTTTTTTTTTTTTTTTTGGTTTAGACTAAGAAATGGATTGTGGTTGTCAAGTTTGTCATATATAATCATAAACCATTTTGTAACCTCTCAATGAACATTAGAAATCACTGGGAAAATAGAAGTAGAAAATGAATCTTGCATGGACAAAGCCATCAGAAAACATTTACCTCAGGAAAAGAAAAGCAGTTACCACCTATATAGTCCCCCTCCATAACTTCTTCTAGTACTTTCTGTCTGCTTCTAGCACTCCATCACATGTCATACTGAATAATCCTAGGTGTGGATTTTATCACCCTGTTAAGACTATGTTCTTAGAAGACAAGAACCTTATTTTAAAGTTCTTTTGTTTTTCTATAATACTCAGCATGATGTACTAAGAATGTAGTTAGATCCTCTGTGACTTTTTCAGGTTCTCCCATAACAGGAACACCTGCCATCTGTGTTACACACGTCTTCCAAAGAAACTCAAAACATTACAATTATCAAATCACCTCATTAATCTGCCAAGCATTTATGATGAGCTGGTAGCAAAGATTATTTCTAATAATAATGCTGTGAATATAAAACACTTTTATTTTCAAAGTACTTCTACATACAGTTTCATTTTCTCACAATTTGCCTGACTTTGATTGACAGCCATTTTAGAGATGAATGAATGGAGCACATGGGGTGTGAATGGTTTCTTCCAGGTTTCCAGTCACTGCTCTCAGACCCTGGCTCCTTCCTTGAAGCCATCTTCCTTCCCATTACTTTATGGAGGGAGAGACAGCATGGAGTTTGAAATAAGCATGTGGGCTCACCCAGTGACTGGGATCAAAATCTAGGTTTTTCAATCCCCAATCCAAGGAAAAAAGTTATCCCTACTTTTAGCCTTTCTGATGATCAAAACGACTGAGCAAAAAATCTGCCAAACATATAGTTCCAAAGAATAAAATTAGGCTCTTCAGGAGGTTAGCGTTCAACTGTTTAACCTTTAAGGACTGGAAAGGATCTTCCATAGAATCATTATAGCCAGAGAGATTTTTTCTTTCCCCAACATAACTATATCTCCAAACACCTTAGATGCACTTATATGATGTTTTCCTCTTCTATTCTTAAATTAAAACTTAAAATTTTTACTATGTGCCATGCATTGTTCTGAGTACTGTACAAACATGTTAACACAGTCACAAAAACCCCAGGAGGCAGGTGCCACTACTATTTCTATTTTAGAGATGAGAAAACGGGCTCTGCAATGTTAAGTAACCTGCCCAAGCTCACACCCTAGTAAATGGTAGAGTGGGCCTTTAACCAGCACTCTGGTCACTCCAGCCCCAAAGTCTGTGCTCCTCATCACTGTAGTGCCTGTCAAAGTAGAGCCTTGGTGGGCAAGGTGAGCTAGTTCATACAAAGTGCTCAGCAGTATAATGTAAGCACTCCAGTGTTAAGTATCACTATGACTACTACTACTCTCTAGCGAGCACGCTGGCTTATCATGCCTGAATCCATTTCAAAATACCTTCTACATCTCCTAGGTACCACATTTCCTTCCTTCCTTCCCACTCCCAATACCTGGACTTGCCCAGTACTTAATAAGAAGAGATGTTGCCAGGCAGAAAGTTCTTACTAGTAAATACACAAACCAATTTTCATCAATAGCTATCTCCTCTTTCTTTTCTATTACTGAAACAAAAAAATAGCCCACTTTCTCCCAAGTCAGTCCAGCCACAGGTGAACTAGGCCTATCCCTTCCAGCCTTCTGAGAGCTATCATTCTCCCCTCTGACCATCCCCTCTGTCTATTGGATCTTTCCAATCAGCATTCAGACAGGCTGTAGAATCTTCCAGTGCAAAAAAAAAAAAAAGCAAAATAAAACCCAGGTCTAGCATTCTATTACCCTTCAGAGCCAAATTTCTGCACAGAGTTGACAAGACACAGTGTTCACTTCATCCTTTAATCATTTTAAACCAACTTCCACCCCGAGATCATAGCGACCACTATTTTTGTTAAGGTCACCACTGGCCACTCTTCTCATCTCATCTTACTCCATCTCTTAGATTCTGCCAGTTGCTCACTTCGTTCTTGTAACTCCTCTCCTGGTTTCCGTAACACCTCATTTTCCTAGCCTTCCTCCCATCTCTCCAGGCCTTCTTCAGCTGCTTCCTTTGCAGGCCTCTTTTTCACCTGATCTCTAAACTTTAGAGCTCCTCTGGACTCTACTCTGAGTCATCTTCTCTTCTCATGCTCTAAGTTCCCTCCATGACAACAACTCCCAAATTCACAGGTCCAGTCCAGCAGATCTGTATATACATCTACCTGCTTGACATCTCCCTGGATGTCTCAAACTTAACAGGATCAAATATGAATTCTTCGATTCTGTATATAGCCTTCCTCCTAAAACCTTTTTCCTTCAGTTTTCCATATCTTAATAAATGGCTCCTTTATCCACCCAGTTGCTCATGCCAGAAATTTGGAAGTCATTGTTGACACCTCTCTCCCTAAACTTCAACTTTCCCATATCAAGTTTGAATAGTTTTGTTGAATGAATGAAGTCTTGGCTTAAGTGTTTCCTTTTCAGAGGAGAAATAATCCCTTAATGCCATCAATCTACATGAAATTTTATATTACATTCTTTTTAAAGCATCTAGGGTTTTTCAACATGTTTCATGCTTTGTAATTATATGGGCAATTTATGTGATCATCTGTGTAACATTCATCTCTCCAATTAGACCACAAGCTCCATGAAGGTAGGGACCATAACTGACTTATTCATCTCTGTATACCCAGCAATTACTACAGTGCCTAGCAGATGGTATTTGCTTAAAAAAAAATTTGTTGTGTTCTCCAAAGGAAATGAAATCAGTATGTGGAAGTGATACTTGCCCTCCCATGTTCACTGCAGCATTATTTACAATAACTAAGACAGGGAACTAAGTATCCATCAACAGAGGAATGGATAAAGAAAATGTGGTATATATGCACAATGCAATACTATTCAGCCTTTAAAAAGAAGGAAATCCTGTCATTTGCAACAATGTAGATGAACTTGGAGACAGTAGGTTAAGTGAAATGAGCCAGGCACAGACAGACAAATGCCACATGATCTCACTTATATGTGGAATCTTAAAAAGTTGGCAGTAGAAGCAGACAGTAAAATGGTGGTGGTGACCAAGGGCAGGGGCTGGGTGGAGGTGGTGGGGTGAGGGTTGGGTGATGTAAAGAAAAAAAAATCGTTAAATTGGGTGATGTAAAGAAAAAAAATCGTTAAATAAAAGCTGAAGTTTTTCCTTAAGCTCGTTCTTCTAAGTCAGGCATGTGCTCCAGTGCTATCAGCCATCAGTGTACTCACCAAAACCCCAAGGGTCACGACACTGCAGTGCTCATCCTGGAGGTGAGGAGTCCAGGAACCCCCTTCTCAAAGATGACCCTCGTCTAGAAGAGAAAAAAAAAAAAAGTCCTAAGCAGATTTTTTAAAAAATCAAAAACGTCAATTTGTCAATGACTATCTTAAGAGAAAAACAAGTTTCTTATTTATTCCAGAATATCAGTTTCAGAGGAAGCTGTCATCCCCCACACAAATAGAATCAACTCCCAATTTTTAAAGGGTTATATCTGATCTGTAGCCAGTTCAAGGCTCATGTGGCTTTTCCTCCTTCCCAACAGCACATTTTATTTTCAGAGGCTGGAGAAATACAAAGTGCAAATCAAGTTTTCTACTTTTTAGAATTCTGGAAATGTAGTAAAAAGAAACCCCTCATAATTTTGCTTCTTCCCATTCCTTATTAGTACAGAGATTTGAAAGCTGACTGTAAAGGTGAGAAGAGACAAAATTCCAGATACGTCTCTGAACTTACAAAGTGAAGATCATTCAGTTCTCCCTACTCTCAACCATAACTCTACATCCAGCAAGAACATTTATTTTCATACACTTTTGGGGGAACTTAAGAGCTGAATAACGTGACCAGATGACTTCCTTTTATTCAGTGCCTACTGTGTGCAACGTGTGGTACTGAATTGAGCTGGCTAAGTCAATAAAACACTAAGTACTGGCCAAGCAGAACAATTTCCACCATTAGTCCTTATAAACTAGAATTACGACACTGAGCCTCCCTCTTTGCCCAGAATTTACAGTTTTGAAATAGCAAGGGAGAAGTAAGTTGCAGACTGTCTTAGGGCTAAATTATTTAGGAATCTTTAAAAGGATTCCTAGAGAGGCATGCCATCAAGTTGTTTAAGTAAATTCACAAATTAATCTAACCAAGCTCAGAATCACCTCTATGATTCCAATTTCAACTCTTCCAGTGATGCTTCCCCATTTCCCTGCTCTAAGAAGTCCAGTTTATTAGAACGATGTCATCTTTAACAAATTTCATTTCTATGCTATGACCACTACTCCATAAAAGGCATAGTATCAAACTTAGAATGTGGAACTAAAAGGCCTCAGGATTCCATTCCTAGCTCATTCTTAACTTCTGGCATACCGACTACTAAAAAGCTTCCTCTCAGAAAAAGTACACAATAGGAAAAACCAATCTTTCCCCAACATGTGGAGAAAAGTAAACTATGCAATGGGCATGTAGAGAAAACCTTAGTCCAAGCAAAATATTAATGTACATTTTAGTACTCGTGGGGTAAAAACACCTCTGTCACCTTTTAATAGCTAACTTTAAGCAAATAAAATTTTATATCAAGCTAAAGATTTCTGACAAAATTCAAGCATTCAAAAATGAATTTCAACTATCACCATCTGGAATAATGGCTACCCAGAATATTATTTCAGCACAGATGCCCCTTCTCTGTGAAACTCTCCTTGATTACTAACTCTCCTCTGCATGTCCTCCACGGCCCCCGGCATTATAATCACAATACTATTATAACACAAAACTGTCTGTGTAGACACGGAACTCCCTGAGGGCACTGTCATTCCTCCTCTCAGCACCTGATACCTGGTAGAAACTCAATTAATGCTGCTTGATCCATGTATTATAATGAGCTTGGGGCTTCTTGTATTGCTACCTTTACCTTGCATTCACACAAACTAAAGATGACATGATAAATACCTGTTTAACTTCTCACCACCTGCCTTTATCCTTGGCCCTATGAAATGAGTTACTGCACAAGTCCCTGCTCACAGAAAGGTGCAAGATAATTGCTCTTATATTTTTGACTTGCATTTAGTTTGATGATTTTTGCCTTGAGAATTCTTAGAATAATGAATAAATGTAGTTTTAACTTACAAGAGGCCCTACGGAAACAGAAACAAAAATCCAACATATTCAGACTAAATCACAAAAGTAACTGACTTATCAGGATGTTCTTTACCTTTCAATATGTCCAATTTGCTATTTCTTCTACATCAGGACAGGGAAGAACTTTCCAAAAATGATCTCTACCGCCCAATCAGATGGGAATGTTTAGGTCAAAGCGGAATGACACCAACTGGTCCCACATTCAGTCCTATAGGGATAAGGAAAAAGTAAAGTTCGTACCTCAATTCATACTGATTCCAAGGAAAACCACCCATTCCCCAATGCTCTGCAGCCAAAGCAATCCTTGGAAGAAGAAACAGTAAGAAAACAATTAGGTCAAAAATGGAGAAGGCAAAACCACTAAAACTCAAAATACAAGAAGTCCAAGATAGGGTCACTGCAGCCCATCTCGATCCCACTGAGGCCTAACCATGCTAATGGATGACTGGGAGCTTAGAAAAGCAAAAGCCACCATATACAAAAGCCTCATTTTAATCATTGTTTTTAACATTTTCCACAACCAAAAACAGTCACCACAGGTTGTGAAATGGACTTTTGTTTCATGTCTTCTCTGTGCTCCTGTTCTTAGCATGGTGGAGATGCTAAAAAACACTGCAAAGCCTAAAATGCAACAGGCCATGAGATAATATAACTTTCAAAAATCAGTTGGTCTAGGGTAAGAGTTCTTAACTTGGGATCCCACTGACTCCCAAGAGGTCTGTGGATAGACTTGGGGGAGGGGAAGATGTTTATGAAATTCCTGGGGAAAGCTAAGATGTTCATTTTGACTAACCTCTAAGTAATAATTAGCATGGCCTTCAAAGATGAATGGAAGTAACCATCCCTGATAGCATTAGCAATTCTGTGACCTTGTCACCAACAGAAACCACAAGACATTTTCATGTCACATAGTTTTGTTGCAGATATCTTGGTATAATACATACACTACTTCAAAAATTACAGTCTCATTAGACCTGCGGCTGTATTTTATTATTTAATAATGTGTTATAAAGAAACATGTTACAATTAATATTCTGATGACTGTTTCCATTTCATTTATAATTCAATGTATTTTATTTTGTGCATTTAAAAAACATCCTCAGAAGGGAGTCCTATGTTTCACTAGATTGCCAAAGGAGTACATGGGACATTATAAGGTTAAGAACCCCTGAACTGGCCGGGCACGGTGGCTCAAGCCTGTAATCCCAACACTTTGGGAGGCCAAGGCAGGTGGATCACAAGGTCAGGAGTTCGAGACCAGCCTAGCCAACATGGTGAAAACCCAGTCTCCACTAAAAAAAAAAAAAAAAAAATTACAAAAATTAGCTAGGCATGGTGGCGTGTGCCTGTAATCCCAGCTACTCAGGAGGCTGAGGCAGGGGAATTGCTTGAACCCAGGAGGCAGAGGTTGCAGTGAGCTGAGATCGTGCAACTGCACTCCAGCCTGGGCGACAGAGCAAGACTCCGTCTCAATTAAAAAAAAAAAAAAAATCAAACAAAAAACCCTGATCTAGAGCAAGTAATCTTCACCAAGGCAGGAAGAGAAGTTATTCCACCAACACTATTTCATAGCTGAAGAAAATTAAGCTGCCAGGAAGCCAGGAAACATATCCAAGGCCACAGACATTTGGGGTTGGCGTAGCCCAGGTTAGCACTCACAGCATCTACCTTCCTACTCTCCCATGGGGACCTTTGCTTACATTTCTACAATTGGCATCACTATTATTGTCTTGCCACTAAAGGGAGAGAGGCATTACCTTTCAAAACTAATATAAAACAAAAACCCAAACAACAGAACAAGACAGATGTACAAGATACTCCTTTTTGTTCCTTGATAAAGCACATTACCAAAGCTGAATTTGGTCTGTTAGTTAGATAGTAGTTTTACAGAAATTGGAAGAGTTGGGCTACATAATCTCTCATCCTAAGAGATATCCAGAGCACTTTGCAGTTAGGCACTAACCTGTCAGGCAGAAACGCCATTATGAGTGGTTAGGTCAGGTGGTCTTACTACTTTGTAGATGGGAGAACTGGAGAAATATGAGAAATATAAGGGATTTGTTCAAAGTCACACATAAGTCAATGGGAGAATGAACTTCCTGATTCTACAACTAAGGCTCTAATTACTGTACCAAGTCACCATGAACAAACATTTAGTTGATTATAATGCTTGTGAAACATCTGTATTCTTTTTCCCCACAAACCAGAGAGCATTTTCTTTTTATTCACAGAAGCAGACACTTCTGAGGAGCCAAGTGACATACACTTACCTTATACAAAGAGAACTCTATGGAAACTGTTCTTTTATCTTTTAGCCAATGACCTCCCTGTCTATCTACCATCTCTTTTGAAATCATTATCATCTTATATTCTACATGGTTATTAACAAAATATTTTAACGGTTCAATTCCAAATCTCTAAGTCATAAAACTTCCAAATCTCATACTCCCATCCCTCATCTCAACTTTTCTCAAATTTACATTAAAATTTCTCTCCTAGGCCATGCGCAATGGCTCACGCCTGAAATCCCAACACTTTGGGAGGTGGAGGCAGGTGAATCATGAGGTCAGGAGTTCCATACCAGCCTGGCCAACATGGTGAAACTTCGTCTCTACTAAAAATTTAAAAATTAGCTGGGCATGGTGGCGCATGCCTGTAATCCCAGCTACTGTGGAGGCTGAGGCAGGAGAACTGCTTGAACGGGATGGGGAGGCGGAGGTTGCAGTGAGCCGAGATCGTGCCACTGCACTCCAGCCTGGGCTACAGAGGGAGACTCCATCTCAAAAAAAGACAAAAATTCTAGCCAGGTGCGGTGGCTCACACCTGTAATCTCAGCACTTTGGAAGGCTGAGGTGGGTGAATCACCAGAAGTCAGGAGCTCAAGACCACCCTGGCCAACACGGCGAAACCCCATCTCTACTAAAAATACAAAAATTAGCTGGACATGGTGGCGTGTGACTGTAATCCCAGCTACTTGGGAGGCTGAGGCAGGAGAATCACTTGAACCTGGGAGGCAGAGGTTGCAGTGAGCCAAGATTAAACCACTGAACTCCAGCCTGGGAAAAAGAGCGAGATTCCATCTCAAAAAATAAATAAATAAAATAAAATACAATTTCTCTTTTTATCCAAACCCTCAAACAACTAATGGAATCTTCATTTCTCAAAGCATCCTTATGCCATTTAACTAACAGCTCCTCTTATAAACCCATCTCTGTCTTTAATAGTTTGGGTGTTTTTCAATAGTGAATAAGGAGGTCTTTCTTAAATTTTTATGTAGGGCCATTACGCTATTCACACAAACATCTCTTCCTTGCTGAAACTTTCCAATCACTAGTATTCAGTAAAAAACACAAAACAAGACAATCATGTTGCACAATTTCCACAAAGGTTCTAAACCCACATGAGTCTTACCTCCAACATCCTTTTGCCCCCTCCTCCCATCTCTCAATGATTTTACAATTTATCCTTACTGTCTGTTAGTTCTAATTCATCACTTTGCTCAGTGCACGAGTCCAAATCTCTGCCCCAAAAACGAACATTTAATTCCTGAATATATCAAGTGATAACTAACTAATACTGCAATACCCATCACTGACCAAAATGTAACTCTTTACATAGACAGTCATTTCCCCACTGAAATCACTGCCAGGGATTTACCTATGTTTGCTGTAACCAGAGTCAAATTTTGCATCAATTCTATCCCATCTTACAGACTCTCTACTACGAGATACTTAGGTCCATTTCTCTAACTTATCTAGTAACTTTATTAGTCCCCAGTTGGACTCCAATGTAGGCTCTAAGTCTCTCCTATCACTAAAAACCCATCCTTCCTTCCCCCTCCTTCAGACCTGTTGGGAGGACAGATTTCTGGCCCCCTCCTTTATGCTTGGTAGCCTTCCCATAAGGCCCCCAGCAATTCTAATATAGGCCTCTGGCCCCTCCCTCTCCTTCCCTCTGGACATAATAACCAACCCTGCTGTTGTTTTACTTAGGGTATCTCCATTTCACCAGGCTCACCCAACACTAAATCAGTGACATCTTAATAGTTTCTGCAACTTTCAAAAGCCGGTTACTAGGGCTCCACTTTGGAAATCACTGGTGTGTCCCACGACCCCCACAATGACTCAGTGACCTAGACATCACCAACTCACCTGCCTCGGCCCTTAACTACTCATACATTCTCCCTACCTTCCACCTCCCTCTACCCTTCAACAAGTCACTGGCCTGTAAAGTCGGCTTTACCTCTCTCCATCTCAGGGGTCTTACAGACCCCATCAAACTCAATCCCAATTCCCTTATTTAGCTCTCCAGCTCGCCCCTCCAACACCCCTGCATCCCAAGACCCTGGGACCGTGCTCACTCTCCTGGTTTAACCTCTCCAAGCACTGCTTGGGACACAACCTCTGAAAAAAAGAGATGCTCCCCTCTCTCCCCACCGCCCGTGAAGCACCCCCACCTCCCCCCACGGGTTCCTCCAGACTCGTCTCACTAAACCTGCAACCCTGGCCCCCGCCCCTTTTCTGCCCCCCTCCACCCCGCTCTTCGTGGCTGTGGCTACCCCTGCCCCCAAACCGGCTCAAAACACGCGGACGCGGACCCGGCCCCCACTACCCCCGGCTACGGTCCTTCCCC
>NW_012116455.1:521689-550275 GCF_000951035.1 Colobus angolensis palliatus
CCCCGATATTTTACTACGGGCCCGCCCACCGCCGGCACCACCTCCTGGTTTGCATAGGCACGCCCTCCAGGGCCCACCCCAGACCGTCACCCGGCCGGAGGGGACGCCCACTCCCCAGCTTAAAGCGGCAGAGCTGTAGTCCCCAACTCTAGAGCCTCCCGAGGGGCTGGCGGGGCGGGAGGTGCGGCCCGGGAGGGTCTCCTCTTCCCGTCCCTTCCTCCCCACGCGGGCACTCTCCCGGACATCCCCGCCGCCTCGCGCAGCCCTGGGCGCAACCGAGCGGGGCTAGGAAAGGCGTGGAGGGGGAAGGGCAGCGAGGAATTTGGCCATCTTTGACAGAAACGAATTGAAGAGCCGGTCTTTCCCTCACTCTTCCCTGCCGCCCAGGTCCCGGCCTAGCCCTCAACCTTCAAGGCCACCTCCTCACACCTCCGGGACGCAGTTCCACCCTGCTTTCCGGTCCCGTCTCTCCACCCCTGAGTCTGCACCGCCTGGGCCATGGCCGGCTTTCTCCCTCGCAGGGGAGCAACCCCTGCCCGGGACTGCGCTCTCCTGCACCCTCTGCGAAGTGCAGGAGTCCCGCTGATGCGCCGGGGGTGCCAGGTCTCCTTTCACATCAGGCCTGGCCCAGCCTGGCTCAGGCATCGCTGCCTGGTGCCCACAGAGGGGATCTCTGTTCAGGACCTCACGTCGCTTCACAGCCGCGGTAGCTCCCCTAATTTTTCGGAAGATCTCTGCTCTGGAGGGCTCAAAGCCCGAGGATCCCGGCGCTGTCGTGAGAGGGTAGCCCATTAGATTACACTTTTTCTCAGAAGGATAAAATGACAGCATCATGGTTAGAGCATGTGGCTGAATCAAAGCTCAGATTCGGGCTATTCCTGCTTCATCTGTGTGGCCCTGGTTGCTGCGGTGAACAACTGTTATTATAGATCTGTCTGCTCTGCACCCTCCCCAAAATACACTGTTGTTGCACCTCTGTGCTTGTGCCTTGTGGGGTCTTGATCTAAGTAAGCTGCTTTGGCAACTGTGCACTGACCCCGCAGCTCTTCTGAATCAGTTAGGTGAAGACTGCCCATGTTAGAGTGTACTGCGTGTTCTCCCTGGAGACAGATGGAGGCAATATGGCCAGGAGAACGAGATAAGTCTTCTGCTCTTGCTTCTGTCACCCATGGTTTCCCTTCCTAAAGGAAACGTTCCTTGGGCAACCTTTTAAGGAATGGTGCTAGTTGTAAAGGATGGTCAAGAGAGCCCTAAATGATAAAGCTGATCTGCTTTAGAAATCATTTAAAACTCTTTAACTGGTCAATGTAAGTTACTATACCCTGCCTCCCCTGCTTAGATCCTATGAAAAACTGTGGCAAGGTATTTTCTCTTTGTCTTCTGTCATGACTGAGGATATAAATTAAATAAAGAAGAAAGGCAATAGTTGGTATAAACAATATCAAGATCAACTGAAGAATTCCAAACAGAAAATAATTAAAACGCCTTTTGTTAAGTTTGGGGCATAGAATATTTGATGTAACATAGCTAAGAACCCTTGTAAGAAAAGGCAGGAGGAAAAAGTCAGGTATGGACCTAACGGACTTTTCTTATGGTATTAGAAAAGACAACCAAATCAGGAATATGCAAGAAACATTTGGGATTGCTAATGTTAGGTGGAAAGAGGTGGAAAGAAGGAACTCACAGAACTTATCTGTATGAGAAAACCACTGCCAAAATAAGCTCTGGCCTGGGGGGAATCCCAGACCAGATCACCTCTGCTCAGCAAGCTCAAAACAAACTCAATAACAATAATACACATGTTGAAAGAAAGTCTTAGCCATTTTACTAAGCGTTAAGCGCTCATGCAGCCATATGTGTCAAACTTCAAAGTTATTATTGAATCAGAAGAAAAATACAAACGAATATTAAACATATGACACTACGGTAAAAGAATAATAATATTGAGAATTTAAGCATGCTAAAAGTCATGAAATCTAAAGGTTAGAGGTTCCATAGAAATGGTAATTTAGCTACGTTGCAGATGGGATAGAAATGTGTTTTAAAATAGAATTTATTCTATTAAATAGTTTATTTTACTAGAATTTTTGCCCTCTGAATTTTCTACCTTCTACGCATTTTCATCTCACTTGAGAAAGAATTCTATTTTGGTGTATAAGGATTTAACACACTGTATATACATAAACATTAATGGATAATGAAATGCTTTTTTAAAAGCATCCTATGAATAAAAGCTTCAAACTGTTACTGGTACTCTAGAAATTTTAAGATAAGAAATCATTTTTTTACCCAAATGGTAAAATTGCTAAAAATAAAGGATTTTGATGCTAAAGAAACTTGGTTTTGATTTTCTCACTTACTGAAATTTGCTTCTCATAACGATGAGCACTCACTGTGTTGCAAACATAGATGATGTAAGTTTGACTTCTTAGTTCTTTAGCTAATCATAGCATTTATGTTAGGTTTGCCTCCAGGTTTTCCACCTGTCAGCTCCACTTTCAAGTTGAGGCAACAAGTGCTTTTGTTTCCTCAGTTCTTGATAAACTTACACCTAAATTTTAGGTTTGGAAGGAATTCCATCCTGTCTTACAGAATGCTAAGGCATAGAAGTTCAATGATTTGCCAAGATTATGCTCAGTTTTAGGGACTAGAATTTGAGTCCAAGACTCCACAGCAGTATTCTAAATTCCAATGATTGTTCATTCCTAACAATATTTATTATTGTAAGAGAGAATATGAAAGTCTACCTTAGAAATGATGAAACCAAGACTAAGAAAGGTTGAGCCCACTCAGCCAGCTGGTATCAGGGTTACAAGAAGGCTTAACAAATTCTTGCCTTGGTCAAAGCCCTCAGCTTGTCGGTGGGCTCCTGCTGCTTGTACTATTAATATTTATTACCGATTCATCTACCTCATTGTTCACCAAAACTGGTGAATTTCAGCTTCAAAAGAATATTACCAAGAGAGTCATTAATGATTGAAAATGAAGGGTAAGAATGGAATAGCATCTAACCATTAGAATGTCAATCTAATCTCTTGACTTTCATAGTGCTGTGCCCCAGTGCTGTAATAACATGGCCAGGAAATTATTTCTTTTTTAGGTTTCCTAGGAAAAAGAAACAAATCTCCTTATCCTACCTTTCACCAGTCTATTGAAGTCAATGAGGGAGTCCCAGAGCTTCATCCCTGGCTGGAAAATTTAAAACTAATTGTCTCCTTTGTTAGGTGGAAATCAATTTACCCGCCTCCTTTCCTCCTGCAGCTTCACTTGAGGCCCCAGGCATTCGATGAGAGCTTGGGTCTTGTTCTGTGTCACCACATACCTGCTCTTCACAACTTGGGAATCAGAGTCACCATTATTATGAAGCTTTGAAGTGACGTTCAGATCCTACCACCAATGCTTCCCCTTTGTTTTCATCCTCAAACCTACATGGTTGTGCTTCCTACTCTCATTACCTTCTAAAATTCAGGTTTTATGACATTCTCATTTCCTGAGCCCTAAATGATTGACATAATGATCCTGATCCTTTCCCACTTTTCCTATTTAACCATTGTCCATCATGCCTTACCAAAGGACAATCTACGTGTTCCACATGCTTTAACCATTTCTCTCCAAATCTCTTGATCTTCATACCAGTTCTTCACATCAGTTCTTAGAATCCCACTTTCCTTTTCTTCCTCAATTTCCACTAATTTATTATTTAGAGATAGTCTCCTATGTTGCCCAGTCTGGTCTCAAATTCCTAGCCTCAAGCAATCCTTCTGCCTTGGCCTACCAAAGGGTTGGGATTATAGGCATAAACTACTGAACCCAGCCTCATTTCTTATTCATAACTGCTTTCCCAACAATAATTCTGGGTGTTTCTACTACTTTGTTTAATTCTCCTAGACATTTCCGTAGGAATTTTGCCCTCCGGTTGTTTTTCCTGATTTCAGCCTGTACTACTGGACTCTTCCCAGCTCACACAATCAATCTCTTCCCAGCTTCTCTAGAATTACTACCCAACTATTTCAGCCTTGATTTCACCTTTATGGTTTGCATTCAGGTTGCACTCACTGGCCGCTTTGTCTCCATGGAATCCTTGACCGTCCACCATTCTGGCCATGGAAATTCCCAATGCTAAGATGTACCTTCACTTCCTTGTTTCCACATCTAGTCAACCAGATATTGCTAGAAAAAACATGAAGCCAATAAAATGGATCCCAACCAAAATTAAGGTGATGACATTGAATTTCTTTACTTACCACTTTGTAATCCTTTTATGTATCCTCATTGTTGTCTCTATCATTTTCCACAGCAATTATTCCAAATTCTATCCATACTTTTTCTACACTGCAAGACCAACCTTGTCATCTCATCTCACCTCTGAAGGACCTTGCTCACTCTTCTCCCATCCATTGGCTTCTTACTCTTTGCTTTAGAATCTTCAGTAAAATTTTTCTTACATTAGTACCCTTTTTCCCCCTTTTTTTTAATTCCCAATTTATCCAGAGGGCAATCTACATTCTCTGCCACAACAATTGTGTTTCCTCCTCTGTAATTAACCCGACCATTCTACCAAAATACTCTGTCCAATATGGCCAAACCTAATTGCCAAATTCATGTAACGAATATCCTTTCCTCCCTGAATCTCTTTTAAGTTGTTAATTCCAAGATGTGATATTACAGTTTTGCCTTCTTCATTGATTTAAATTCTTCCCATTGTCTCTTAATTGTGGATGTTCTTTAAAGTCGTTGGTTCTTTGATCTTGTCTCTCTCCAATTTTCCCTAAGTCATTTCACTCTCCTAACTTTAGCTGTCATCTCTTTGAAGTTTAAAGAACTTTAACTATGACCAGCACATCTACAGGTCTAGCTCAGGCCTCTCTTGAACTTAATCCTGCATTTCTATCTACTCAGCTTGCTCATCTAAAGTGACTTAACATGTCAAAAAGCAAACTCACCATCTGTCAAGATTAAGTCTCACTTCTGAATTCCCTATATCTTTCACTTAGACTTAAAACTTTGTGGTAATCCTGACTCAACATCTTCTGTCTTTGTCTCCTCTCATCACCAGTGTCCACAAATTCCTCCTTAAATCAATTTCTTGTTTTCTGTTTCCAAGATGGGACTGTTGCAATAGATATCCCTGCCTCCAGCCTCTCCCCTCATCAGTCAATTCTACACGCTCTTGCCAGATAGATCTTTCTTTAAAAAGCGGTTTGCATATACCACCATTTTTTACATAGTTCATGCAGTGTCTACTCCTTGTTAATTATTTAAGCCCTGCTGGTTCTGCTGGGCCCAATGAGGGCCCCTCTATCTACCTTAAGATCTCAACAACATGCCTTATAGTCCAGGGCCTGTTTCCCTGTAGCAGCTCCCTATTGCTGGAGAAGGAGAAAAGTGCCCAAGATCCTTTCAGGATTAATTTATTCAAAAAGGAAATAAAAAATACTCAATATGCAAAAGTCTTGTGAAGAAAATGAGGGAAAACCACAGAACATGCCAAAGGCCGAGGAAGATCGCCCTTTGGAGGATGTACCACAGGAGGCAGAAAGAAATCCTCAACCTTCCGAAGAAGGTGTAAGCCAGGAGACAGAAGGAAACCCCGCAGGAGGGCCCAATCAGCCTGGCCAGGGATTTAAAAAGGACACACTCATTAGGCCTTTGAACCCTGAAGAAACGATAAGAGGAGTAGATGAGCTTGAAAAGCTTAGGGAAGAGAGAAGAAGAGTAAGAAACAAGTTTTCTCCCTCATGTTTGTGATGATGCATTGGAAGCAAAGACATTCACACAGCTGTCCTTATCCTGTGTGCTTCAGGCCTTGAATTCATTTTTGCCCAATATTAAAATCTGGCCCAAGCTTGCTTTCTGTTAGCATTTTCTGATGTATCTTTGACCTCCATTTTACTTTTAATAACCTGATGAAATTTTGTTTTAGGTAGTTTCCTTGGTACCAGCATCTCTTTGGATTTTGGATTTTGACCCATTTTCCAGGTCTATTTCTCAATTGGAAACTTTCACACATTTGCATGGGAATGTGTTCATTGCATGTTGTAAAGTAAAACATAACAGGTTATGGCAAAGCAGCATATTTAATATCAGCTCACATATATAGGATAAAATTCCAAACTTTGTGTGTGTGCATGTGTGTATACATGCATCCATATAACATACATCAAAAACTTAACCAAGCTTATTTCTATGTGATGTGAAATTTTATTTGTTTTCTTCTTTTTATTCTTTTTGCTTATATGTGCTTTTTAGTGAACACATGTCTCACACACAAAAAGAATTAAGAATTTTTTTTACAAGTAAGAGTCAAATAATTTGCAACCAGCTTATGAGGGCAATGGGGGCACCTACACTCTAGATGAAAGAACAATAAAAAAGAAATGTAAACCTCAAATTACCTCTGGATCTCTTAGCCAGAGGAATAAACTGGCAATTAATACAGATTAAAAAAAAGAAAAGCTCTCAACAGTATTGTATAACAGAAACAATACTGGTTTTAGAGTCATATGGACCTGGGTTTGGATATTAAACTGTATTTTTGTAGCCAAGTAATTTTGGTCAAAAACAATGTTTTCTTTCTCATCTATTTTAGTAGTAGATGTTTATTATAATCAACTTAAAAATATAGCCTAGATATGCAAAATTTACTCTAGGACCCAGTCTTCCCCCATATCCCAAGAGCAGAATCTCACATCTCTTTTGTTTTTCAATTATTTATTCATCACAATATTTATTGAGCAACTACTAAGTGCAGGGCTTGGGGGATACAAAAAATGAATCCAACATTCAATTCTGTTTTCAAAGTATAATCAGATTTGTATGGAGGGTTCATTCATTAATAAGAAAAAAAAAGAGTTTACTAAGTGCCTACTATGTGCTGGGTATTGTGCGAAGTACTGAAGATTCAAAAAAGTATAACTTAACTCCCCTGATGTTGGGATCTGGGATCTAGCTTGTTAAAAATATTGACAAGTAAACACTTATAATCACTTATAATAAGTGGCATAATATGAATAAATGCCAAGTGTTTGGGCATACAGAAGAGAGGTATCTAGTCCAGGCAGGAGAGTCAGGGTATGCAATAAGACCTGTGTGGAATCTTAAAGAATGTGTAGGAGTCAGCCAGGCAAAGGACTCAGCAATGTGACAATGTATATAAATAACTACAATGCAAGATAGAAGGTAATAAATAAATGGCAGAGCAGAAGCAAAAAGTAAATCGGCAATCAGAGGGGATACATTGTTTGAGGGAGAAGACATGAGCAGAACTACTTCATAGAGGTGGAAGCACTTGAGGCAATCTGAGGGTCAGGTTGATTCAGGCATACAGTGGGGCTGGATGCCTCTTCGTCTTCTCGGCACCTCATGCAGTGTCCTGCATACACAGGGACAGCACCTTGTTTGCTGTGATGATGATGGTGATGGTAATAATGATAATATCTAGGTTTGTTTCTCATGAAGTTTGTTCCTCTGTTTTCCCAGAATGTTTACAAGGGGAGACGCGTGATTAAAAAACCCACTTCTGGGTGAAAACCACCTGATTTTGAATCCTACCTCTGCCATGAGCAGGCTATATAACCTTGGAAAAATTACTTAACCTCTGTAGGGCTTTTTTTCCCCCATCAAGTGGAGTACTGATAATAGGTATTTTTCTCCCAGAGTAGTGTGGGAATAAATGAGAGACTGTAGACATGTAGGAATAGTGCCTAGCACATAGTTAAGTGCCCAATAAATGTTGGTTCTTATTGTTGCATTTGGTCATCTCTGGATTTTCCAAAATGGAATTGGCCTATGGGGAGATTTTAGGGACACTGAAAGGCTACCCCCTCAATACCTCACTCATTCTCACACCCAACCTCGCTTACTGATACCTCCTGAACTCTCCTGACACTCTCTTGTAAATTCTGACATTAGAAATTCATACTTTGGATTTAAGATGTCACTTCGCCCAGCCCCTGGGGGGATAACATAATAAAAGGTTAGCCCTGTTTCATTTTAATAAGTTATCTGGTCAGACCTCTATCCTCCTTAACTGCTAACTGCACTGAGGGAATATCGTGGGGAAGAAAGAAAAGGCTAATTTTGAAGCTTGGAGAACTTTCCCCAGAAATTCAAGATAGAGGGAAAGATACTCAGAGGGCTTTCTGAGGGCAGCAAGTCCTCTGGGATTGGACGAAGTGGTTGAGATTGGTGAGAGATGCCAAGAAGTGATGAGGAAAACAAAAACAAGGTCATCTGTGCCAGTAAAGACAGGCTTTGCTAACTTAAACAGTGCTGACCTTGATTTGGGGGTTCTGCATCAACTGCTCTTTTCTCTACTCTGTGCTAGTGTTTTGAAATAACACTGCCCAGGATCACTCTTGATTCACAGTCATTGAGGGCACTATCCAGGTGGTTAAGGAACCCCTGTTTGCAAAATCTCACAATTACTTTTATGTGTTTGCTTTCTTAGTTATTATTTATCAGTCAAGCATTAATAAGCACCTACTATGTGTCTAGTGCCAAAGTAAGCCGAATGAGAGCTTCATTGGAAGCTGAATAAATACCCCTCCTCCAGAATCTTACAGTCCAGTCGAGGAATCAACTACAACAGAAGATGTTTAATAATTAATTTCTAAACAGAATTACAAACACTGCACAAACGACAGATTTCCGGGGAGTGGGAGGGCCAGACGAGAAGCAATGATTCGAATCTGGAGTAGTGTGTGATAATTTTGTGAAGGATCAGAAGCTGAACTGGCCTTGAAGAACACGATTTGGGCAGTTCCAGGAGGGGAGGATGGCCGGGAGGGAGAGACAAGGAGCCAAGCCAGAGACTGAAAGGAGCACAGCTTATGTGGGGGTAGTGAATCAGAAAACGATAGTGGTAATGGTGATTAGAAACAAACATAATGGCAGCCGCTGTTTATTGATTATTTAGTATGTGCATGTGCCAAGCACTATTCTAAGGACTTTCTATGATCTTATTTATATACACAATAACCCCATGAGGTATGAATTGCTCTCCCTCAACTGTTTTGCAGTTGAGGGGCCAGATACTTAAAAACGTAAGGTAACTGTGCGGAGTCGTGTCTAGAGAGTGGTGGAGCTGAGATTAAAGCCAAAGTCAGCCTGAGGTGAAAATGCTTAATCTTTCCACATGATAGCCTCTCTTCAATGTATGTGTTAGGATCAGTGGGGAATACAGATAGATAAATAAGGTGGGAATTAATTATGAAGAATATAATTTAGAGAGAGTATGTAAGAAGAATACATTGAGTTTTTTTTTTTGTTTTTTTTTTTTTAAAAAAGCTACAGTTTACAGAATACTGGCTGTGGAATAGGCACCATCTGACAGCATTATCCTGAATGTGACTTATAATTATACCCATTTTACAGATGAGAAAACCAAAATGGAGAGGGTAAATGATTTGTTCAAGCCTCGCAATGGTTAAAAAGCACAGTCCAGATTTGAATGCTAGGCTAATGGCAAAGCCTGTATTCCTGCTGCTATCCTGCACTGCCTTTCTCCTTATGCAAGGGAAAAAAACATGTAAAAATAACACCATTGCAATTTGCACGGTATTTTTCAAAGTATTTTTTATATTCACAACCACACTTGATCCTTATAACAACCATATGATAGGCCTAGTAGATAGCTCCCATCATAATGATTAATAATAATAGTCATAATAATCATTAAAATAACAACATTTGCCAGCACTGATTGAGTGTTCTTCATACATCCGGGCACTGTGCTAAGGGCTTTGCATGTATTATATAACAACTCTATAAGAAAGGTTCTATAATTATCCTTAATTTGCATATGAGAAAACTGGGGCTCAGAGAGGTTAAGTAACTTAACAAAGGAGCTGGACTCAGGTAAGTTACGAGACTAGTTCAAAGTCACGTGATGATGAGTGGTGATTCCTGAACTAGAACACAGATCCCCCGATTCCATATCCATGCATGCTCTTTTCATGTTACTATTTTAACCATTAATCTGCAGCTATAGGAAGGGAGATTTGAAGAAAGAGCTACGACAGGCAAGGAGAGAAGCCAGAAAACAGCAAAAATTCAGGTGTGAAATGATGCAGATCCAGGTAGGGCAATGTAAAGATAAATGAAGAAGTAGGAAATTCTGGTGCTAGCTGAAGGAGATTGTAGCAGCTTACTTCTGAAGCATATAAATGTAAAAGGAAGGAAGAATAGTGTGTTTGCTTTCTAGCCATAAAATTGGTGGAAAGTGGGGGCAGTATGGTCAGAAGTGAGACGAATTCAAAAATGACACTGGGTAGAACATGCTGGTGGCTCATGCTGGTAATCTTAGCACTTTGGGAGGCTGAGGCAGGAGGATGGCTTGAGCCCAGGAGTTAGAGACCAGCTTGGGCAAGATGGCAAGATCTCATTTCTATAAAAATAAAATAAAAAAAATGACACTGTTCTACAGTGAGCTACCACTACACATCAGCTAGGAATGGCTATAATAAAAAAGAAAGACAATGGTAAGTGTTGGTGAGAATGGGGAGAAACTATCACTTTCATGCATTGCTGGTGGGAATGTAAAATGCTGTAGTTGCCTTCAAAAACAGTTCAGCAGTTTCTTAAAAAGTTCAATGTAAGTTTACCATGTGACTCAGAAATTCTACTTCTAGGTGTCTGAGAGAAATAAAAATGTATGTCTACACAAAGAATTGTATGTGAATGTTCATAGCAGTATTATTCCTAATAACCAAAAAGTGGAATCAATCTGAATGTCCATCAACTGATGAATGGTTAAATAAAATGCAGGCTATCTATACAACGAAATATTATTCAGCAATAGGAAATGAACTGCTGATACACACTACAACATGGATGTACCTCAAAACCCCTTTGCTAAGCAAAAGAAGCCTGAAAGAAGCCAGATGCAAAAGACTACATATTGTATGATTTCATTTGCATGAAATGTCCTGTAAATGTAAATCTATAGAGACGGAAAGCAGATTAGTGGGGGTGGGAATGGGGATCGACTGCAGATAGTATAGGGATCTTTTTGGGGTAAACTATGTTCTAAAAGTGGATTTTAGTGGTGGTTGCACAACACTGTAAATTTACAAAACAAATCATTAAATCATACACTTAAAATGGGTAAATTTTATGGTTTGTAAATTATACCTCAATAAAGCTGTGTTTTAGAAAAGTGAAGCTGATTTGTAAAAGACGAAAGAGAGTCGAGTTTTAGAATTATGGGTGACTGAACACCAAAATGGAGATGTCTTGCCAGGTGAGAGGACAGGCTGGAGGTGCAGAGGTGAGAGCTGAAGCCAGGAAAATGAATGAACTCACCAAAGGAAAACGTATGCAAGAGAAAAGGAAGATGTCAAGGGTAAAGCTTTCAGTGTCACTACCATTAGGAGCAGGGATGATGGTTTGCCTGGGCTGATATGGTGCTCACCCTGGTAACAACATGTCCAGGTACTGTTAAAATTCACTGATATCCTCTAAGCATGCACCCACTGAGAGCAGAGGTATAAGCCCCAAGGCATGGCAAACAGTAGGGTAAATCTGTCTGGAGGAAAATTGCCTCTAAATGACTAAAATACACAAAGATAACTGGGAATGGGTTGAATATATTCCCTGTATTTTGGGTTTAAAAAGAAAACTGAACAAACACTTTAACCTAAATTAGAAATCACATCAGCATTAGGGAATGCAGGGTCTCAAAAGCAGTATTTCACTTAGTCACTGGGGATATGATGCTGGACCACCCCTAGAACAGTGCTCTTTGATCCCGATATTGGCTTCCGACTTTAGAAAGAGCTAGCAGAGACTCTCAGGTAAACTCTGCAACTGCTTTCCCACCTCTGAATTTGGGAAAAACCCTCCTCCTCCTCCTGGCTTCGCCCCACCCCACCCCATCGATAGCACTTCTGGGAGCGGGTGCTCCCACGCTAGGAAACTAGTGAGCCTCTCTTTCTCCCAAAGTCTGACATCTTGATGCCTTGGCGATAGAGGGAGAACCCATACAAGCCTTTTTGTTTCATCTTATTTCATGTTTCTGTAAATGAAGTAAATGTATACTGTCCTTTTTTGTTAAAGGGTAAAAAATAAGAATCTGAGAGTTCAAGGTCAAAGTAGCGGTGAGTAGAAAAGGAAGCCTATGGTCCGAAATGGCACTGGCTTCAGGACCACCCACATCATATTGAGGGTTCAGCTAAGTCGGGCCTCTTAACCTTGAGTCCGCAACGGAAACTAAGGCTAGAACTTGGATGGAGAAAAAAAATACATCTTTGCTTCCATTAACTTCTAGATGAAAATTATCATTTCCTTCAATTATGGATCCAGGCAACAGATCAAGGTGGTATGAGCAGCTCATGATGTTTTAACCAGCAGAATCACAGATATCCCAAATATCGATTATAGTCATCACTATGGCAGTACAATAATTATAAGACCTGCCAGTAGACTTTTTAATTAATGCTGTAATAAAGAAGCACATATTACTATATCACAAACTTGACTTTTTAAATATTTAGATCATTATATTCCATTATAACCTATTTTTGTAATCCTAAGTAATTTATTTTATGTGTCTAAAATTATTATTCTGTTCATAGGCTTCACGAGACTGCTCATGGGGGCCCATAGCACAGAATAGTGGAAACACCACTTGGCTGGAGGAACTCTTCCCTAATCCCCATCAAACACCACACATACACACACACACACACACACACACACACACATGCCTCCCTACAAGGCCTGAAATCCCACCATTAGAGAACATTTCCTTTGGGTTTTTAAGATTCCCATTAAAATGCAAATGCCCCCTAAGGAGAAGAACTTCTCAGAGTGTTATTAGTTAACCCCTTAAATGAGGTTATTTAGCAGCTAGCTGGGCACAACATCCTACAACTCAATTAAACAAACGTTTATTGACCTCCTGCCATGGTTAAGGAGCCAGACTTGGGGATAGGGAGCAAAATCCCACAAGGTTTCTCCCCTCAAGGGGGCTTGCAATCTAGTAGGGTGAGTAAAGGAAGTACAAAAAAGACAGGAAGAGAAATGCAACGCCAGAGGTGCAAAAAGCAAAGCCTGTTCCGGAGGAGGGTGGCTGGGAAGCAAGAGATCCATTTATGTATGCATTCTAGAAGGACTGACTGCCTCTGGACTCTGGGCTAGGTCCTCAGAACACAGCCTGAGCCAAGTTCACTGCCTAGTGTTCAAGTTAAACAGATAAACCACAAGTAAGCTACTGTCGTTGGGTTCTCTCGGGGGTATAAAGTCTGGGGAAGCACAGAGGAGGGAGTGACTTAGCGGCTATGGGGGCGGGGAAGAGTCTAGAAAGACCGTCATTTGATGAATGTGGCACTGAGTAAGTGACATATGAGCCGAGTCTATCTAGCAGGGTAAGTTTAGGAGAGATGGGGTTGGGTGGGGGGAGAGGGGGAGAGAGAGAGAGAGAGAGAGAGAGAGAGAGAGAGAGAGAGAGAGAGAGAGAGAGAGAGAGAGAGAGAGAGAGAGAGAGAGAGAGAGAGAGAGAAGCACATTCCTGGCAGAAGTATGTGTAAAGGGCCTATGCTGAGAACCACTTCGGTGTGGTGGAAGCGCTTAGCGATAGTGGAAGGCAGGAAGGCAGGAGATGGGCCTGGAATTGTAAAACAGGGCATCTTAAATTTAAGGCTAAGGAGTCTGTATCTTATCCATTTGGAACAATCAGAAAATTCTTCACGAAGGAGGTATTTGAGCTGGGCCTTAAAGCATGAGAAAAATTTCAACAGGTGGAGAGGGGGCTGAGAGGGCGTTTCAGGGTAAAAGAACAGCATAGCCGGGCACAGGGGCTGAAGACTCCGGGCTTGGGAAAAGCCTGCGAGAGCAGTGTGTGGTCCAGAGGGTCCTGAGCACTGGGATGACATGGAGGCCTATTAAGGGTGGGTGCCCTGGCCCTGGAGCAGACCCGCCAAATCAGAACCGCTCACGGCAGGCGCCTGCTAGCCAAGCTCTTGATGTGCAGTAAAGTTGTTCAGTGGCTTAGTAGGTGAGAAGGCCAAAAAGGAAAGTGACCTCTTAGTGCAGGGTAAAAATCTGCACTTAAATGGGAAGGCTCCTGAGAAAGGACCCAGTGGGAGAGTGGCATTTATCAGAGCCTTACTTGAGGAAGGTTTACCAGACAGAAGAACTTAGGATGGAAAGTGTGGAGACCCAGTTAAACGCTATTACAGTAGTCCAGGTAGCGGGTAATGAGGACTGAATTTTGGTAGTGGGAGGGAGAAGAAGGGAGAAGGGACAAATGTAAGACATTTGGGTGGCAGAATCTACATGGCTCCCCGGGCAACTGAAGTGGGTGGAAAGGCTGAGTCACACATGACTTCAGGGAGCTAAGCTGGGCGGTGGGGAAAACAGCAGAGCCTTTAAAAGAAAAGCAGAGTTCATAAGGCGGCTTTATGGGGAAGGTGATCAGTTGAGAGATACAGTGCCAAGCACAGAGAGGTCAATACTTGTGATGGTTTTTATTTTTCATCCCACTGTAGTTAGTGGGATACAGGATGGAGCACAGGTGGTACTCCTGGGCTGACAGCAGGCTGAATTTATCACCATTTTGTTGAGGATCCCCTAACAAGGTGGCAGGAGCTCTGAGCTATAAACCCAGGCAAGTCCCTTCTCCTCTTAGGAGCTTCTGTTTCCTCCTTGGAAAAGCAGGTGATAATAAAACCTATCACCCACTCATCCCTTGGGAGTGCTGCGAAGAGCAACCAATATACATACATAAATACGCTTGAAGCACTCAGCAAGAACAAAGTGTGCTAGAAATGCTAAACAATAATAAATTCAGCCACCCCCAGTTCACCATGATAATAAACAAGGTGTCTTTTTTAAAAGCAGGTGTAGTTAACTAGGTACTAACTTTGAGGCTGTCTTACATAGCCTTTAACAACAGGTAATTAAATCTGAACTCGATTTTCAAGAGTACCCTCATCAGAGGGTCTCAGAATGACCCTAATACCTCTATGAAACCGAGGTCTGGACTACATAGCAATTAATTAACATGAAAAGTGCTTTATCATCCCCTCCCCATCCTTAGCATCATGTGTGACTAATATCAGCATCCAAACTACAGGCAGTCCCCACCATCCCCCCAAGCTGTACTCTTCGTCACATGTCACACCCCTGAGGTCCGTCTCTTGGCAGAATGGTGCCATATAAAATATTCAGATCCTAGGTAGGATGTGTGCAACCTACATGGAAAAGAAGGCTGTCAGAAAAACAGAAAGCAAAAAACTGCACTCCTAAAATGACAAAGATTGCAAATCCAGTTTTAAAGGAACACATCTCTAATTATATGTTCCATGCATAGCAAATCTCTTTTAATAAATCCCACCACAATCTCTGCTCCCCTAAAGAGCAGACCTGATAGGTAATAACTCCCCTCCTCTGTGGTAAAATCCAATTTTCACACCTGGTAAATGAAATAACTCCACTGTGAACCAAGGTTGGGCTGGGGTGAGCTGTTAACAGAAGGTTAGGGGCTGTGCATCATGTAACAGCTCTTCAGGGAGCCCCTTCCGGATATTTGCTCTTTTTATGCCAGTTGATGCTATTTGGCCAGAAAACCTCCAACCTCCAAGGTTACAAAGTTAAAGTCTTTGTCACCTGGAGTGGTTATGAATGAGCACCAAGGTTCATGGTTCACCTATGTGCAAGGGTCGGCCCTGGCCCTCCTCTCTTGTTTAGTCGGAAGATTCCTTACCATTTGTGTACTTTAGGAGCTAAACTTCTACTTCATTTGTGACAAATTGACCAAACGAAGGAAAGATGCTACTGAAATTTACAGTAGAAAAGGAGTAGTACGTGGGAGGTGCACACAAGATATAAATCTGAAAATCCTGCCAGGGTCTGTATTCTGTGTAGGCCTAATCAGGAACAATAAGGTGGACATCCACAAGGAATCAGCAACAGAAATAAGAGACACACACACCATTGAACATAACTGGGAATTGATGAAGGTGACATCACAGATAAGTGGATTAAAAAAAAGATAAGTCAACAAATACTGTTGGAATAATTCTTCTAGTCTCTGGAAGAAAATTTAAGATCCTCATCTCATACCATACAACAAATAATTTCAGAGGTTCTATAGGCCGGAGTTGAAGAAAAAAAAATTACAGAGGGATGAAAGAGGCAAATATAAAAATGAATCCGGCCTGGCATGGTGGCTCACACCTGTAATCCCAGCACTTTGGGAGGCCGAGGAGGGCAGATCACCTAAGGTCAGGAATTCAAGACCAGCCTGACCAACATGGCAAAACCCCGTCTCTACTAAAAATACAAAATTAGCTGGGTGTGGTGGCGTGCGCCTGTAATCCCAGCTACTTGGGAGGTTGAGGCAGGAGAATCACTTGAACCCAGGAAGCAGAGGCTGCAGTGAGCTGAGATAAGGCCATTGCACTCCAGCCTGGGTAACAAGAGTGAAACTCCATCTCAAAAAAAAAAAAAAAACCAAATCCATTAAAGAAATGACAGAAAATAAAGGTGAATATTTATCTGAACTTGGGGACAGGGAAAGATACTTTTAAAATAAATTTTTCTTCTTTTTGAGACAGAGTCTCGCTCTTGTCGTTCAGGCTGGAGGGAGGGCAGTGGCACGTTCTCAGCGGACTGCAACCTCCAGCTCCCTGGTTCAAGCAATTCTCCTGCCTCAGCCTCCTGAGTAGCTGGGATTATAAGCGCCAGCCACCACGCCTGGCTAATTTTTGTACTTTTAGCAGAGATGGGGTTTTGCCATGTTGGACAGGCTGGTCTCAAACTCCTGACCTCAGGTGATCTGCCCACCTTGGCCTCCCAAAGTGCTGGGATTACAGGTGTGAGCCACCTCGCCCAGCCAAAAATTTTAAAAAATTGTATAAACTTGACTACATACAAATGCAAAATTGTGTGTAAAAAAAAAATCATAAAATTAAAAGGCAAACGATCTAGGCTGGGCACAGTGGCTCACGCCTGTAATTCCAGCACTTTGGGAGGCCAAGGTAGACAGATGACCTGAGGCCAGGAGTTCGAGACCAGCCTGGCCAACATGGTGAAACCCCGTCTCTACTAAAAATACAAAAATTAGCTGAGCATGGTGGTGCATGCTTATAATCCCAGCTACTTGGGAGGCTGAGGTGGGAGGATTACTTGAACCTGGGAAGTGGAGGTTGCAGTGAGCTGAGATTGTGCCCACGCACTCCAGCCTGGGGAGCAGAGCAAGACTCCATCTCAAAAAAAGTAAAAATAAATAAATAAATAATAAATAAATAAATGGCAAACAATCTAATAAAAGCAAAATATTTCCAACAACTATGATTTCAACAAATGACTGAAAAGACATTAATATTCTTAGTATATAAAGAGCTCATACAAAGGAATATGAAAAATATAAATGCCTGAATTGAAATGTAAATATTTCATATACACAGAATATGAATACAAAAAAATTTTCATGAACTTATGGAAAAACTCATACTAACTCGTAATCAAAGAAATGCTAAGTTAATTGTATTTTTCATGAGGGCCTGGTCCATGGCAAACACTTGGTAAATATTTGTTGACTTGCTCAAATTAACAAAGAATAAAAAAATTCCAGCGTTCAATGTTAGTATGTGTGTGGTCAACTGAATACTTTCATATGCAGCTTGTAGGATTACATACTAAAGCAGGGATCAGTAAACAATTTCTGTAAAGGGCAGATTGTAAATATTTTTGGATTTGCAGGCCATATAGTCTCTATTGCAACTACTCAGCTCTGCCACTGTCGGGTGAAAGCAGTCACAGGCAATATGTAAATAAATAAGCATAGTTTTGCTTCAGAAATACTTTATTTATGGACGCTAAAATGTGAATTTCATATAATTTTCACATGTGATGCAGTATTGTTATTCTGTTGATTTTTTCCCTAAGCATTTGAACATGTAAAAACCATTCTTAGCTCATAGTCTCTACAAAAACAGGCCGCAGGACAGATTTGGCCCTCGGGTCTTAGTTTGCCACCCTGTACTACAGGAACATTTCTGGAAATTAATTTGGCACTAATAGCAAGAGGCTTTTAAAAGGCTGTCTGTATTAAAATAACCAAGTATAAATACGTTTTTAAATAAAAAAATTAACTGTTCATACTCTTTGCCCTAATTGCCTTAATAATTCCCTTTCTAGGAATAAGTTACAAAGCAAAAGGGAATGGAGAAACTTGGATACACATTTATACAAGAAACATCTAAGCATAGAGCAGAATAGGAATGGTTAAATAAACCTTGGTACATTCATATGATGAACTATTATGCAGACATAAATCTTTCACAGAAACATTTTATCATATGCAAGAAATGCTCATGACATAAAGTTATATGAAACAGTAAGATACAAAATGCATACATGGTCTTATCCCAATTTTGCAAAACATATACATACATACAGTTTATATAGACAGAAACATATATGTGTAGAGAAAGGATGGAAGAAAATGCAATAAAATGTGAAAAGTGCTCTGGATGCCAGGTTTATGGGTGATTCAAATCTTTTCTTCTTTTGTTCTAATTCTCCACAATGAATAGTTATTAATTTTGCAATCAGGAAAATATATAAATATTATGTCTAAAATAATTTGGAAAAAAAATCCCGAATCAGAAGTTCACATGGAATAGTCAGAGAAGAAAAAAAGAAAAGCTTTCAAAATGCAACCTAGATGTAAAAATCTGACAAATATCTGCAATGAAAAACAGACTCAGGCAACTGAAAGTCGCCAGCGTCTAAAATTCATGCAAAATCACCACAGGAAGAAAAAAAAAAAGTTCTGATCAAAAGCAGCTGAGACCTGGAATCTACAACTGACCCTACACTGAATGTATCCGGAAAAAGAAGCATGAGATTAAAGAGCTGCCATAGGTCCTGTGCACAGTGTGGCTCGGGGACTCACGGGGTTTCCTTTTTCCTACCCTACAGCAGCCCACCTTCCCCCAAACAAAAGACCAAAAAACAACCTTGGGTTCACACTTTAGAAGGATGAAATTCTACAGCTAACACTTGCTTCTTTTGTTTTATCACTGAAGAAGTATGACTTCTCTCTTCCAAGTGTTCACAGCCACTTACACCTTGATGCATTTTTCTAGAAGGTGAGAGTGACAGGAATGAGGATGAGGAATTTAAGAAAACAGAGGGTTCCCTTAAGCGGAATTCAGCTATTTCACAGTTTGGTCTAGAACCTGACCTACACACAATTAGCGAATGGCTGTCATTTTGGGAGTTTACTGTTTCCCGGTTGATATGCCATGTCTTTCTATCTGTTGCTTCATTTAATGCTAAGAAGGAGCCAATAAGGAGGCCTTTTCCCAATGTTATCTAAGCAATTGTCATACCAGACAAGACATACCAGATAAGACTTTAGAGAGGTCAAATAATTTGCCCAGGGTCACGTTGGTAATTAGAGGCAGAGCCAGGTTTCAAACCCACCTCCAAGTTTGTGACATCGATGGCCAAAATACTTCTAAAACCAGATTTGAAGGAGAGGCAGGGAGGAGCACCCGTGTTATCATCACACACACCTGGATACAAGGCTTGAGGTCATAGTTGGGCAATGGTTTTTTTCCGAGCCCCAGTTTTTTTCACTTATAAAAATGGTAGTAATAAAATCTATCTCTCCGAAGTTTTGGAAGTTCAGAGATAATACAAGGGAAATACCCAGCACGTAGTAGGTCCCCAATGATGGTGGCTATTAGAGGAACAGAGCTACTAATAATTTCCTTTGCTAAGTCAAAACAGGTACGAGGTCTCTACCAGGAAAACAAAGGAAAATTAAGGTGAGGTAGGGAAATTGCTTAGGTAACTTGGGAAAAGGGCTTTTCCTCTCCTTCATTTCCCAGAGAGCTTTAATTCTTTGCTTTTCTATTTACAGTAAGACAAGCATGTTTGGGACAATGGATTAGAAATGGAGGTGCTTTGTGGCATGTTTATGCTTTCAAAATTAAGTCTAAACTCTTTAAGACCACAAACCACTGTGCACGATGCTTTTCTAGAAGGGTAGGAGGGATAAACATATTCCTATAGGAAGACTCGGTCTCACAGAGCCCATTAGATGCGCCAAAGGAGAATCTTCTACCCACAAAGAGGAAAGTGGTAACGTCCTTCACTTCCTTTGTGGTTTTAATCTAAACCACAACTCCTCCCTTTTAGTTATAAGTCTTTTCTTTACATACATTCAGATGTGTGTTAGGTTTCTTCCATCTCATCTGTCACTCCTTTCCCTGCCACATGGGGAAATATCATAGGCTTCTCTTCCTCCAAGGAAAGCTTCTCCAGCACACAGGATTGGTTTTGAGGGGCTTTCACAATCCATCTATTCTATCCATAGCTGCCTGCAATGAGAGTCTGTTCCCCAAGACCTCTGGAAGACTCCAGAGTTCTTCCAGTGCCCAGGCCTGTGGCATGGAGGCAGGGAGGATGAGTAAACATGTTGTACATAGCTTAGGCAAAAGAGGGAAAGCCTTCTGTCTGAAATGATTGAGAACATCAGAGTTTCCAGTCAGAGATGAATGGAGGAAATATAATGTCTTGTTTTTGCTTTTTAAGAGAAGAGGAAGAATGAATGAAAGGGGGAATAAACACAATGCTCAAGGCAAGGAAAGGAAAATCAGAAAAACCCAAAGTGATAGTCAGGAAGGTGGGTAGACTGCTTGCTGCCTCCTAACTGCTGCTGTGGTTCGAGTTAATATTTGCCAGACTTAGCATTCCTGTGAGTGCCGTTGGGATAATGGGCCCCACTCAGCATCACGTGAGTTCTCCATCTCAGCCGAGGGACAGGATTTCAACCATATCACACACAGCTCTCATTACTTGCAAGGAAATGATCTTACTGAGGAAAGCAGCACAAACCATAAACACATTTACTTAAAAAGGCAAAGCTGTTAGGTGTGCCCCTATTCATGACTAATACAGTGTGCTAGTCTCAGTTTCTGATGTCCAAGTCCAGGATAGCATTTCCCAGCTTGGGTCTGAGAGTCCCTTTACGACATGGGCTATAAGAGGGACACCTTCAGGTTTAACTTCTTGCTAGCAGGGGTAGAACAGCAGTCATTTTCTAAGGAAGCATTTATTAAGCACCATCTGTGTCAAGCAGTGTATATATTCCGTAGAGAAAGGAAATTCTCTGCTTTTGAGAAGTTCGTGATTTTGTCAGGGAATGAATATGCCAAAAATCAAAATGCTAGGGTTAGAAAGAACCCTGGGAATCATTTGATCCATTCCTGCCTCACCTCTCCTTCCATCTTTTAGATAAAAAAATTTGAAATATATGGAAGTTGAATGGACTGTCCTTGGTCACTCAACTAGCATATTAGCAGAGATGAAAACCAAGTTTCAGCCGGGCACGGTGGCTCACGCCTATAATCCCAGCACTCTGGGAGGCCAAGACAGGTGAATCAATTGAGGTCAGGAGTTCGAGACCAGCCTGGCCAACACGGCAACCCATCTCTACTAAAAGTACGAAAATTAGCCGGGCATGGTGGTGGGTGCCTGTAATCCCAGCTGTTTGGGAGACTGAGACAGGAGAATCTCTTGAACCCTGGAGGGGGAGGTAGCAGTGAGCCGAGATTGTGCCATTGCACTCTAGCCTGGGCAACAGAGCGAGACTTGGTTTTCTTGGTCAGAAAACCAAGTTTCCTGACTCCAAGTCTGGGTACCTTTCCCTCATACTTCACGTATAATTCAAAAGGAATAAAAACAACAAATAACTACACAAGTTAGCATGATACGAACCATGTGCACAGAAGTGTCATGAAATGCAAATTAAGGGAATGCAGAGTCTGAATTGAATTAGTCCAGAAAGGTTTCTTTGGAGGAAGTTGTGAAGGATGCCAGGGGTAGGAAATTGTCAGAAATTCAGTTTAATTCAACAACCATTTTCTGAATGCCTAGTAGAAGATTGAGTACCCGTTCTCCCATATGCTTGTGATCAGAAATGTTTCAGATTCCTTTACATTTTGGAATATTTGCATATACCTAACGAGATATCTTGGAGGTGAAATCCAAGTCTAAATACAAAATTCGTTTATGTTTCATATACACCTTATACACATAGCCTCAAGGTAATTTTATTTTTTCCTTGAGGATACTGAATAAACTGCTTTCTGACTGTGACCTGCCACTTGAAAGTCAGGTGTGGAATTTTCCCTAACGTTGGTGCTCAAAAACTTTTGGATCTTGGATTTTTGGATTAGGGATGCTCAACCTCTATATGCAAACACTTGACATGGAAGGAGGAAGTCCAATAAGATGAGTATCACACGATTCCTGCTGTAAAAGAAAGCAGTACTGACTAAATTAATGGGGAATGGGGAATAATTGAAGTCAGTCACATAGTCACTCGCCAGCAGGAGGAGAAACGCAGACAGACTTTTGGAAATGCCGTGACGGCAAACAGAAGCTGGCCCATGAAGAGCTATTCCTTGAGAGGGAAAACTCAAATCGTATCAAGGTTTGGGAGGGAAAGGTTTTCTACATCTAAGCTGAATAAAAGGGGAAATAATCAATTAACTCATATATCAAAACTAATTGGACTTTGTCTTTACAGACAATGTCTCCATTTATCATATCAATTATAGCCACATTCATTCAGAGCTTGATATCATGAAGACATTTACACACACACACACACACACACACACAAAGATATTGGTAGAAAAACTTTAGAAGCACTGCTCCCAAGTTCGGATGGTAGACTCGTAGAATGCTAAAGACAAAAGGGGCCTTAGCAATCAATTGATCCAACATGCCATTACAATGGAAAGATCCAGGTCCAGAAAAAAAAAAACACAAAATTATCTTTCCACTAAGGAAAGCAAAAAGGGTTGGGCCCAACTCTAGAGACACTTTGTTCCAGCTCTAGTGGTTATATTTTCTAAGCCAAAAATTGAGACACAAAATAACAATGGAACAGAGTACTTAAAGACAAAAGATTACTGTGGTCTTAGATGATACCTCCAGAACATTCCACAGCATTCGTCCTTTTGTTTGCCAAAGACACATTCCAGAAGAAAATCACACTCTACTCAGTCATGAGTGCCTTCCATAGTCATAAAAGAAGAGCATCAGCGTCTGTCTCCATCCAAGAAAAGAAAAGCCACAGGGACTGCAGGCAAGTCTTTGATAAACAAAAGGAGATGATAAATCACTGAAGACCATCAGTTCGTAGGCCACCAAGTTTTCTACAGAGCTGAGCATGTGCAGGGCTCAATAAATTCTAAATATAAACTATCAAAAGCTGACGATGACCTTGGCTAGTGTACTCCTTGGGTATCGTAAGATACTCATGCTACAACTACTTAAACCCAGTTTATCTGTAGGCTTGTCCAAATGCAATTCAATTATTGTAATTTCTTGGTTCGGTCACTTCTGATTATTCAAAAGCAAGAAACAATAAAAAAAGTTAGCATACTAACTGCAGGAAGCTTTATGAATTTTCTTGCACTAAAATAATCATCCAAAGATTCATCAAGCCCCATCCATACAAAATAACATAATGATGATACTTTTTGTGTCAACAGACATTTCTCTTTTGACGGTAATAGATAGATTCTGCAAATCTATTACCATCAAAAGAGAAATGTCTGTTGACACAAAAAGTATCATCATTATGTTATTTTCCACACTGTAGGCTACTTAAGTGAGGAATCTTACTGCTGGTCTCTTGTCACTTTCTCACCCGCCTCCTCTAGTGACAAGAGACCAGCAGTAAGTTTCCTCACTTAAGTTCCCTACAGTGACTGGAACCTACCAGCTTGGCTTCTTTGTTGCTGGTATTGAGATAAATCGCCACACAGAAACATCATCTAAGAGTTAATCAGAACAGAAAACCCAGGAAGATTCAGGACCCACACCGGATATCATTATTGTCATAAGTCAAGCAGCATTTCTCCATTATTACCACATTTCATTACAATGTAGCACCACAATGTTTAGTAATAGTTTTATAAGCAAATAGACTTACAAAGCTTTGTGCCTTTGGTTTCCACGTAGTGAATTTCTCATTATCACTTTCTGTCTTTGCTTAAACTGAAAAGTGAGTGAATTGACCTTTATGAGTAAGTGCGCACTCTGGTGTTTTACCAAGAAATAATACCTTTAAAATTATATATTTGCATATGCATAGAATATTCTAGAAAGATATGCAAGACTGATTATCTCTAGAGTGGCTAGGAGATGGGGGAAAGGTGGAAGGGGCCTTTTCACTTAGATATTTTTGTGAATTTTATACTTTGTGAAAGTATCATCTACTAATTTTTAATAATTATGTTAACACTTTTTAATGAATAAACAAAAATTCTTGTTAAGGTTCTTAATCCCTGAATATATTTCAGCAGTGACCAAGATTAAATAGCAATGATTTCCAAAGGGTCAAAGGCATTGGCTCCATTCTGATCTAGCCTGTTTCTTATTCCTCCACAATGCATCATGTGGCATGTTTTCTTTTAAATATCCAAAAAAGTTAATTTGAAAAAAAAACTGAGAATTTTATGTCACTATTCAGAATAACTGGAGATTCTTAGGATGTGCCAAAACCACAGCTGTGAATCACTGAAATACAGATTCCGAAAGTGTTAGGTACATTTTTAAAGATTTGCAGAATCCAGTGATGTATAAATGCATATAAGTTCTATCTGGTTTATTCTAATTCTCTTGGGCTTATTAAATTCAGTGACCAATTATTTGTTTTTTGTTTGTTTGTTTGTTTGTTTTGAGGCGGACTCTCGCTCTGTCGCCCAGGCTGGAGTGCAGTGACGCAATCTCGGCTCACTGCAAGCTCCGCCTCCCGGGTTTACGCCATTCTGCTGCCTCAGCCTCCTGAGTAGCTGGGACTACAGGCGCCCGCCACCGCGCCCGGCTAATTTTTTGTATTTTTAATAGAGACGGAGTTTCACCATGGTCTCGATCTCCTGACCTTGTGATTCGCCCGCCTCGGCCTCCCAAAGTGCTGGGATTACAGGCGTGAGCCACCGCGCCCGGCCAAGTGACCAATTATTTGAATACGCACACAAACATCTAAATTATAACATAAGGTTGAAGCATTAGGTAGATAAATATAGTGAATGGTTAAGGCATCTATTGCAGAATTTTTAAAAAGCACTTTGAAATGAGAGGAAAGAAAATCTCTATTCCCCTATCCTTCCTCAAAATCCATGTTTATTATACTTGTGCTACCTAGAAACTTTGGAGTTTTTAACATTAAAAAAAAAAAGAAGCATGATGTAATGGAAAACACAGGACTACAGAACCACACAGAGTTGGGTTCAAATCATCCAATCAGTTGGGTAACTTCTGACAATTCATTTGGCTCTTACTCCTTGAACACCTGCTACATTGCTGGCACTTAGCTTGGTGTTGGGCACTGGGCAAAAGCAATGAACAAGGCAAAAATGAGCTTACGGTTTGGTGGGAAAGGCAGACGATGAAATTATATTAAAGTGTATGAAGGAAAATTACAAGGAGCTGTGTCAGGAAACTAACCTGGTCTAGGGATCAGAAGTAGCTTTCTAGAGGAGTGATGCTTAAGGCAAGACCTGAAGGGTAACACAGACTTAGTTGGGTGAAACATCTCCCTCATCTTCAAGTCCTTATTTGTAAAACAGGGACTGTAATAGCTGCCTCAGAGGGTTTTTTGAAGTTTTAATGAATTTGACATTTAAAGCATTTAGCACAGCATCCAGCACATAGTAAATGCTCAATAAACATTAGCTATTATTATTTGTCCTTTTTGTACAGTCTTCCCTGGTTATATATGAGTCAGTCCTCAAAGGTATAAAGGTTACAAAGTGCCCCTCAACAATGTACTTATATTTTCCTATACTTTCTACGTGGGAGTCAAAGGGTGGAGCAGACCAAGGACTCATCCTCTCTGCAAAAATGCCTTTGGCTCAGAGCTGTACACTCACCTTGGCCACTGAGGTAGGTCCCCATATCTTTTTTGTCACAGGGTTAACATGCTATGTGAGTCAGATCTAAAATTTTGGCCCCTTCAAAGGCTGCTGGGTCTCCCTGTTTAATCAGACATGAAACAAATCGCATGCTGTGGCAGAGGCGTACAAACACGCTTTAATTACAATATTGTAACACCAATTAGAGATCTATCTAATCGAGGACTCGGCACTTCCTGCTCGGATATTACTCCCATGTTGGGATAATTACTGCTAATTAAGCTTGGAACTAATTAGGCTAAATGATCTCATTTATACCAACAAAGATGACTTCTAGGAGTTCATAAGAAAAACTAGGGTGATTTTATCATTCCTGGACTATTTGGCATTTCACACTGGAAATAAAACACCTTCCCCTGACATGGAGGTGCACAGATGGTTGGTTCCTCCGGAATTCTGGTCCTAAATGGCAGTAGGTTCTTCATTTGTCTACACAGATTCTCCTATACAGTGAAACAAATACTGTAAAAACACTGTCCACTCAAATTGCACTCTGTTCTTCCACAAATGACAACTGCAGTCTCAGGAAGGGGCTGCCACTGAGAGTGGAGACAGTGGCAAAAGCTGACCCCCACACAGCCTTGTTCAGGGTGCCTTTTGCCTTGCAGTTACATTTACTAGACCTCAATATTCTTACCACAGTCATCACAGGATAGTGATGGGTTTGAGGGTCAGATGGGCCTGGGTTTATGTAAATTAGTCTACCTAAGCCTCAGTTTGCTATCTCTAGAGTGGGGATAATAACAATGTCATATAGTGATTCTGTGAGGATTAAAGAGGAAACATATATAGAATGCAGGACAGTACTTGGCACATAGTAGCCCTCAATGAACCCTCAACAGGATTTTTTTTTCCCTTCAAGGCACCATAATATCTACCTCTGAACTAAGCTCCACATCTTATCTGTCTTGCTACTCTTCTGTGTCATAGTGCAGTGACAGCGGGAAAAAAACACATTACTGAGAGTTAGGAAATCTAGTTAAGTTCAGGTTATCTCTAACTAATTAGCTGTGTGGCTTAAAGAAGTCACTTCTCCTTCCTGGAAAATAACAATATTCACTGCATATAGTGAAGCAGGCATTGTGTTGAATGTAGTACATGAATATTCTGACCTAACCTTTACAGCAATGCTCCCCATTTTACAGATAAGGAAATTAAGACCTAAATAAATACATAATTTAAAACAAAACAAACCCTCACTTTTATAAATGACAAGGTCAGGAAGTGAACCCCGGTCTCACTCCGGAGCGTATCCTCTCAATCATTGTCCCACCGAATTGCTTCCACTCCCTTTTGTAACTGAAGGAACCGGGGAAAACACCTTCAAGAATGAGCCTTTCAACTTTATTCTTTTTTTTTTTTTTTTGAGATGGTTGTTTCACTCCTGTTGCCCAGGCTGCAGTGCAGTGGCCTGATCTCAGCTCACTGCAACCTCTGCCTCCTAGGTTCAAGTGATTCCTTCCTCAGCCTCCCAAGTAGCTGGGATTACAGGCGTGCACCACCACACCCGGCTGATTTTTTTGCATTTTTAGTGAAGATGGGGTTTCACCGTGTTAGTCAGGCTGGTCTTGAACTCCTGACCTCAGATGATCCACCCACATGGTCCTTTCAAAGTGCTGGGATTACAGGAGTGAGCCACCACGCCCGGCCTCAACCTTGTTCTTAACAATATTCATCAAGTATTAAGTCTTTATTGTGTGTCTAATAAGTCTTCCATCCTATGGAGAATAAGATGCTCACCCCAATACAAAACACCATGACAAATAAGGCTAATAAGACATTCCACAAATATGTGGGTACACAAACACATGTGAGTACACACATACACAAACACATATAGATGTTCTTTGCTGGATTGTTCCATCCGGAGAAACAAAAATGAATGACCAAAGCCCCAGCTTCTCATATTAAATGTTACCACCGAGAACTGAATTCTTCTACCTGTGGCCAGGTGTAGCAACTCATGCCTGTAATCCCAGTACTTTGGGAGGCCGAGGTAGGCAGGTCACTTGAGGTCAGGAGTTCAAGACCAGCCTGGCCAGCATGGCAAAACTCCATCTCTACTAAAAAATACAAAAATTAGCCAGGCGTGGTGATGTGCATCTGTAGTCCCAGCTACTCAACAGGCTGAGGCAGGAGAATCGCTTGAATCCAGAAGGCAGAGGTGGCGATAAGCCAATATCGTGCCACTGCACTGCAGCCTGGGTAACAGAGCAAGACTCTGTCTCAAAAACAAACAAAAACTTCTACCTGTGAATCTTTCTTTCGAAAGAGGTGTTAAGGTGATCAGAATGCATACTGGCTGGTCACCTATGGTTAGCTCAGGTCAAAAGTTTTCCCAGCCAGCAGAGCTCTAGCCTGTCCTGGAAGTGATGTCTGTCAATGTTAGGAGAGGTTGAAATGGAAACACATTGGTCACTTACCTCTTAGGAGCCTTTTCTGAGAAAGTCTGCTCCACACCTGCCTTTAGTCTTATACCCCACAAGAATGTAAACTCCAGGACAGAATTGTGTTTTATGGTGTTTTATCTATTTTTTTGTTTGTTTTTTGTTCGTTTGTTTGTTTGTTTTTTGAGACAGTCTCACTCTGTCGCCCAGGCTAGAGTGCAGTGGCGCGATCTCGGCTCACTGCAAG
>NW_012116455.1:550411-576884 GCF_000951035.1 Colobus angolensis palliatus
TTTTTAGTAGAGACGGGGTTTTGCCGTGTTAGCCAGGATGATTTTGATCTCCTGACCTCGTGATCTGCCCACCTCGGCCTCCCAAAGTGCTGGGATTACAGGCATGATGTTTTATCTCTTATACCCGAACAGGGCCTGGCTTATAGTAGATGCTCAATAAATGTATGTGGATCAAATGCATAGAGAAAATAAATAGAGTCCTGGGTTCTGGTGCAGGAGTTTGGGGCAAAACCAAGGAAACTCAGATGCTGCTTCAGGTATGCAGAGGTCTGGGAAGGCGTATATTCTCTCCTCTTCCTGTGTTATCTCTGCAGGAGGCAACCCTCAGCAGGTCTAGCTTTTCTTACGACTGTGTCTGGAGGGCTGCCTACGGCCATACCTTGTTGTGAGGCCATTTCCTCTGTCTGAGTGCCATCACCCTGAGGTCTCTCTGTAGGAAAATGGGAGTGGGATACAGAGAAAAGGGTGCTTTTTCACCTTTTGAGGAAGAACTCAGGGATTTCAACATAATCTGGGGAGGGGCTAGTGGGAAACTCTTCCCCAGATTCCCACATCATTGAGTTCCTCCCGACCCAGGAGCTTTGCTTTGATGAAAAGGAGGGTCTCTAGCTGCACCTACTTTTTTGGAGATTAGAAAACCCAGAACCACCCTTGCCTCTGTCTGAAATACACCACCCAGGGGTGGTGTCAGGCTGGTCTTTCTGCAGAGAAAGGGAGTATCAGTGATGGTTGGCCAGAAGGCTCAAGGAGGAAGGAAGGAAGGATGTGGAATCAGAAGACTCAGATCTGAGACCAGACTGTCTCATTTTTTTTTTTTCTAGGTAAAATGGGGATTAAAAAAACAATCGTACCCACCTCAGAGCTGTCAGAATCAAAAATGAAAAGTTCTGAGAACAAATACCACAACCAATTACACACTACAAATGGCATTTAACAGTGAGCTATTACCTCCTGACCATGAATTGTCTCTGTGGTGAAACATGCCTTGGAATGTGTGTGACCTACTATGTTCTCAAGGATACCTGGCGGGTCCCAGGGTGTACAGCCTGGTGGATGGGAGATGCACACAAATACCCTGATGGCAAGTATGAGTCCGTCTCTACCAGATATTAATTCTGGCTGCCTATCTAGCAGGGTGGCTTAGAGCCTTAAATCTAAGCAGCAGGTAACAAACTTATGATCTTGTGCTGGCCTCTATATCTTACTTTACTGGGGATGGATTTATATGGATGAAGACCAATGAGAGCTAAGGATTCCTTCCTCGTTTTCTACTGGCCACAGGGATTGGTTCTTCATCACTCCTAAGACTATGGGCAGCCCTGGCAAGTGAGGGCCTCAGGGAAAGGCCCTTGGTTGCAGAAAACCCCAGTTTGACATATTAGAAGAGCACATTTTTTAAGAAATCCTGAAAGAGGGGAGAAACCTGCCTCTTAGAAGGCCTTAAAACATAACAGGTGATTTATTTAAGAGGATTAAAAATGAATAAATAAATGTTTTGGCAAAATTAAGAAATTTTTTTTTTTCTTTGGGACAGGGTCTTGCTCTGTCACCCAGGCTGGAGTGCGGTGGCGCGATCTCGGCTCAATGCAAACTCTACCTCCCAGGCTCAAGCGATTCTTCCACCTCAGCTTCCTGTGCAGCTGGGACTACAGGAGTGCGCCACCACACCTAGCTAATTTTTGTATTTTTGGCAGAGGCGGGCTTTCACCGTGTTGCCCAGGCTGGTCTCGAACTCTTATGCCTTCCTCGGTCTCCCAAAGTGCTGGGATTGCAGGCATGAGCCACTGTGTCTGTCTGAACCTTTTAAAAGGGGATTCATCAGGTCATTCTCCTGATTCTTATTTTGTTTTTTATGTAAATACAGAGTTTTAATATATCACTTTGGTTTCCTTAATATAATTGAGATCCTCAGCTTCCTGTGTCTCTAAGATACATCAGACAGAGAGATGAGAGCTTCGGTGGCTAGGATGGAGAGGGAACTATTATGAACCCCTGAATCAAGGCAGAGCAGATCTGAGGAAGAAGTTGATTAAGTCAACCAACTCCCTTATTTAGCAGATGAAAAAGCTGTGGCCCAGAATGTTTACGCGACATGCCCAAGTCCACACTATGCCCCTCTGAAAACAGAATGTTGGGATATTTGCTGAGAAATACACCAGCTTTCCTCATCTGAGGCAAAAGGAAATCAAAAATGTTTTACAATTGTTGCTTTAGGGGAAAAAAATCAGTAAAGTTGCCAGAAAATAAGGCCTTTTATTTAATGGCCTCAGAGAAATCCCCCAGTGAATGTGGGACTATCAGCAATCCGAGACTGACTTCTACAAACAACAAAGGGGCTTGGAAGTCACCTGAGGAAGAGGTGTTAGGGAGCCCATGTCCTGTCTATTCCTGTCCCCCCACATAGCCAGGAGAAGCCCCAAATGAGGTTGATTTATTCAGGACTGTGTATGTCCAGCTACTCCCCTTCAAGGAAAATGCCTGTCCTTGAAAATATCATACATATTATTTTAAAATATTTATATGTGTTATTTACAAGACACACACAAACAAAAATTTGGGTGCTGAAGGGTTAGAATCTTCCTAGTAAAACCTCACCTAAAGGCCAACCTTTAAAATTGGTCTTCCTAAAAAGTCTTTAAAGCCAGTATCTGCTGGTGGTATGAAAGTGGTTCCTTAAAGCTAGGGATCTGATTCACAGCTCTCCTCTGCAGTCAAGCTTTTGCTCATTCATATTTGTTCAACTGGCACTTCCTGGGTTACTATTCTGAGCTATATTAGGGTAGGTCTTGGGAAGACAGTCTCCCTGCAAGAAAGATTAATTGATTTCTAGTAAGTACCCCCCACCTCCAACCCTTGAAGACCAGGTTACCTATCACTCTTCCTATCTGGAAAGTGTTTTCCTCTGTAGGAGAGGCAAGAAGGGGAAATTCATAACTGGTTGGTTTAATGCATCCAGTGTTCTCTAGCCAAAGGTCAGGTGACACCCAACTAAAAATAAACTGAAGGAACTGGGTTGACAGGCAGATCACAGGACAGAAATGGTGGAGCCACAGGTAGAGAAATCGTTCCATAAGCTTCTGGATGGTAAAGCAAATGTCAGCTATGAAAAGGCCTTGTTCATTCATTTATTCATTCAACAAATATGTGTTGACCATCTGCCAGGTGCTAGGTACTATACTAAACGCATGGTTATAAGATTAAGTAAGGCAACAACCTTATTCTCAAGGATCTAAAGATTTAGAGGAGGAGACATGCACAGAACAAAATTGTGATGAAATGAAATAATTCCTATTAGAAATATGTACACAGTGGAGAAAGAAAATGCTACATTTTGGCTGAGCGCGGTGGCTCACACCTGTAATTCCAGCACTTTGGGTGGATCACGAGGTGAGGAGTTTGAGACCAGCCTGATCAACATGGTGAAACTCTGTCTCTACTAAAAATACAAAAATTAGCCATGTGTGGTGGCATGCGCCTGTAATCCTAGCTACTCAGGAGGTTGAGGCAGGAGAATCTTTTCAACTGGGGAGGCAAAGGTTGCAGTGAGCCAAGATCGCACCACTACACTCCAGTCTGGGTGACAGAGTGAGACTTCGTCTGAAAGAAAGAAAGAAAAAAGAAGGAAGGAAGGAAGGAAGGAAGGAAGGAAAGGAATACATTTGGAGACATTTTTAAGGTAAAGGTGATAAATCCACATGAATATTTAGATGTCGAAATTAAGGAAGAGAAAAAATTTGATGAGGCCCCTTAGGGGACTGGATGAAAGGTTAGATATTATTTAGGAAAGGGAATACAGGAGAAAATTCAGGCTTTTTGGATGAAAGTGAATGAGTTTTGTTTTGCTCAAGGTGCCCATGGAAGATCAAGTTTGGGGTGTCCATGGGTAACTGAAAATGTGTCTGGAACTCAGGAGAGAAGTAAAAGTATTAAAGAAATAATATAGATGGATGGTTTTGAAGCCATGGGAAACCCTAGGGAAAGTAAAGGAAACACTGATTAGAAAATCAGTCAATGGGTCTGGCGTGGTGACTCACACCTGTAATCTCAGCACTTTGGGAGTCCGAGGCAAGCAGATCAGCTGAAGTTGGGAGTTCAAGACTAGCCTGACCAATACGGCAAAACCCCGTCTCTACTAAAAATACAGAATTAGCTGAGCATGGTAACGCGTGCCTGTAATCCCAGCTACTCAGGAGGCTGAGGCAGGAGAATCACTTGAACCAAGGAGGTGGAGGTTGCAGTGAGCCGAGATCGCGTCATTGCACTCCAGCTTGGGCAACAAGAGCAAAATTCCGTCTCAAAAAAAGAAAATCAGTCAATGGGCTGGGTGTGGTGGCTCATGCCTGTAATCCCAGCACTTTGGGCCAAGGCAGGCAGATCACCTGAGGTCAGGAGTTCGAGACCAGCCTGACCAACATGGAGAAACCCCATCTTTACTAAAAGTACAAAATTAGCTGGGCGTGGTGGCGCATGCCTGTAATCCCAGCTACTCAGGAGGCTGAGGCAGAAGAATCACTTGAACCCGGGAGGCAGAGGTTTCGGTGAGCCAAGATCGTGTCATTGCACGCCAGCCTGTGCAACAAGAGTGAAATTCCATCTCAAAAAAAAGAAAATCAGTCAATAATTTTGTGTTAGGAAGAGTGGGAATGGGGGGCAAAGGGATAGGATGAGGAACAGAGAAGCAAAAGGCAGAGAGTGTAAATAGATAAGAATTTGAAAATACAATTTTTGCCCCAAAGATGATGATACTGCAAAGCTTCCACCTACCCCGCTTCATAGAAACTGCTTTCGCCAAGGTCACAAATGGCTTCAAATTGTCAAATCCAGAAGGCGCCTTCCTGCCTACATCTTGCCCAGCCTCTTTGTGGGATTTGGACTATTGACTCCTTAATGCTTCCTGAAGTTCTCTTCCTGACATGGCTTCTGTGACACCATCTTTCTCCTTTTCCTTAGTTATTTCTTCCACCTTTTCATTAAATATCAGGGATCTCCAGAGTCCCATCCCAAGACTTTCTCTTTTCTTTCATCATGCTCCTTCTAGGTGATTTTCCATAGTTTCAATTGCTGCTTACAAACAGATGGCTCTCAAACCAGTAGCTCTAGCTCAGACATCCTGTTAAACACAATATTTAACACACAGAAAATAAGCAGTAAATGTCTGACAAAACTAACTAGAGTTCTAGCTAGATTTTTCCAACCACAAGCTCCGTTAGACATCACCATCAGGATGTCCCACAGAGTCTTTATATTCAACATAAATAGAACTGATCTTCTCCTGTGCCTGATTCTTCTTTTTTAACTCCCTTTTTGCCCTTCAGAAAATGGCCTCTTTAATATTCAGATGCCTAAGCCAGAAACCAGATTCATCTTAGACTCGTTCTACTCCTTCACTCCTACATTATCCTGCAGATTCTATCTCCAAAATGTTCTAAATACATCCCTTCCTCCTCTTTCTCACTGCCATAGGCCCTCATCACCTTTCACCTGTTTTCACTACGACAGTCTGCTAGTATCTCCATCTCCAGTCTTGCTGTGTTCCGAAGTACTATAGAATGATTTCTTCTTTTTTATTTATTTCTTTATTTATTTATTTTGAGAGGGAGTCTCACTCTGTTATCCAGGCTGGAGTGCAGTGGCAAGATCTTGGTTCACCTCAACCTTCGTCTCCCGGGTTCAAGCAATTCTCCCACCTCAGCCTCCTGTGTAGCTAGGATTACAGGCACATGCCACCAGACTTGGCTAATTTTATTTTTTATTTTTTATTTTTTTTGTATTTTAGTAGAGACAGGGTTTCACCATGTTGCCCAGGCTGGTCTTGAACTCCTGAGCTCAGGTGATCCACCCTCCTCAGCTTCCCAAAGTGCCAGGATTACAGGCGTGAGCCACTGCACCCAGCCAAGTTTAAATTTCTTATCATGAGACAGACCTTTCCTCTTCTGGCCCTTTGCTCATTTCCTTTTACTCTCTCCAAAAAGAATCTTTTTCAAGCAAATACCTATTTATTAAAAAGGCTTTTAGTTCTTTAATAGCTCCATGACCTTGCACATTCTCTCTTTCTCTCTGCCCTTCTTCTACTTGACTCCTTTGTCCATTTGTTCACCCAGAAACCTCCTCCAGACCTGTAGAGCTCATTCTAAGAGTTTTCTCCTTCTCCTGCTTCCGCCAGCAACCTGTTGGTTAGATCCTTCTTCCTCCAGGTTTCCATAAATAATTTTTGTCAGTTTATATTGGACTGCTTATTCATCACTACTCTATACAGTGTGCTCCCTGAAGGGAAGACATTTATCTTATGATTTCTAGAGATACCTAGCACTTGGCAGAATGGTAGGTACTCAGGGAATGACTGACTGAATTAATGAATGAATGAGAATGGTAGGAGAAACAAGATAGACATACACTTATGAGAAAAATGAAAGAACCTATATAATGACACATTTAAAGAAATGTATTCCTTCTTTTGGAATGCCCAATGCCCTGAGGCTAGACACAGCTGACTGTTTTTCAAAGATGGCCTCATGTCTTACTATCTAACTTACCATATCTTTTAGGAAGATCTGTAGGGAGGGAGGGAAGCAGATAAGAGAAGGAGATTGTTAATAGTCCTCTTGAATCAGCTCTCTTATTTCATCTAACCCCTTTCTACATTTGAAAAAGAGAAAAAAAAAAAATCCCCCTCAGTAGGTGTACAGAAATCGCAAAATATTAATTCTTGCTCTGTTGGATCCAAGTGAAATGACTAAGAAACTCGTTTTTTTTGTTGTTTGTTTCTTTTTTGCTTTTTCTTCCAACAAGCTTTCTATTTGAACAGTGCCCAACTATGAAATTTAATGATAGAAGGAATTTAAGCCTTCAGTTAGAATACATTGTGATTCCTTCTAACTCAGAAACTTTGTAATTCCATGAAGCGGAGCATTCTAGGTTGTATCAGTCAACAGGGCATTTATTAGGAAGAATTTGCTGTTAGATTTTAAAGCTTCTCAAGGCTACAGAACTGCATTTCTTAGGAGGTGATCTGACCACAATGCTTCCCCCTAAAGTGCTTCAGTCCTATGACAGCCTACTGGGATAAGTAATAAGACTAGGACTTTTTTGAGAATAAGAGGGTAGCTTGGACATTTCTGAAAGGAAGAGGCATTGATTACAGAGGTAGGTGAGATCATTAGCATTTCTAAAGCTTGATATGCAAGGGCTTCCATAAGAAAGGAGTTAGCATGCTTTGTCACAGAGAGATGCAGCTATATGAGGTTTGCTAGTGTTGTGTGTGCATGTGCGTTGCAGAGCAGTAAGGCACACACTTTCAAGGTGTGATTGTTAGAGCTGCAATGGAATATAAAATTTGAAATAGATAGCCAGCAATGGAGCAGAAAGGCAGTCAGACCTGCTGGGTCACTAGCAATGCCACCCTGGAAGTAGATAAGGGGATCTGCACATTAGAAGGAAGGAGAGATTGGTTCCTGGCAGGGGGAGGGGGAAGGGGCGGGCTCCTAAGACAAGAACGGTTTTAAGCTTCATTGTGCAGAACACTACTTGCTTTCACGTCTTGTGGTCTCATTATTTCCCCACATATTTTCCTTCAACAGAGTTAGGCATTATTCTCCTTGAGGGTCAGTTACCTGCCAAATTTGATGCTTTAAAGATACTGAATTTTGTGCCATTAATTGTTGAGCATACCTTTTTCATAAGTGAAATATTTTATTCTTGCTTTTACTTGACTTAAAAATAAATGACTGTGTTCCATTTTGTCTTTCCCTCCCAAATTTCCTCTAGGGATATACCAAGTATGTGTGGAAATGTCAACTCAAATAGAATATTTTGGAAATAAGTTATCTACAATTATAAAAAGCAGGCCAGAGTAGCATTCTCTTCCTATACTTACTGATGATGTTACTATTGCAATAGTATCAATAATCGCCATTAAGGAGATTTAAACAAACCAAAACTTCTCTTCTGAAAAAATTTCACTTGATTTCCTCAACTCTGTACAGTCCATGAATTCACTCGTACAAGAAAACATCACCAAAGCCAATGCGTTTGTATAATCCACTTGTTGAAACTGTGTGTGTCAGGTGAAGGAGAGTTGGGAAGGGGTTGCTTTTCTTAGAAAACAAGAAATTAATCAAATAATACATAATCCCTTCACTAAGTAAAATAAAACTGTAAACAGATAATATCAGTATTGGAGTGAAACTCTTTACCCACATTGGAAGAGGCTCTTGTCCTCCTATTAAGCTTCCCAACCACCCAGACTCTATTTCCCACAGGGCCCAATTTAATGCTTTTTTTCTAGCTTCCGTACAAGATTAGTTAGTAAACGGTGCCTGATGCAATAACTTTACATATTCAGACTCTTTCTGTGATTAGCTTCCACCTAGCATTCCCTTATCACCCCAAATGTGAGTATCTTAAACATAAACAAACACTCACAGTTCATGCTTTACACAAAGGCCAACGAAACTTTAGCTTTATGGCCAATGACTTTCTTTTTTTTTCTTTGTGAGATGGAGTCTCCCTGTCACCCAGGCTGGAGTACAGTGGCACGATCTCGGTTCACTGCAAACTCCACCTCCCAGGTTCACATCATTCTCCTGCCTCAACCTCCCAAGTAACTGGGTCTACAGGCGCCCGCCACCATGCCTGGCTAATTTTTTGTATTTTTAGTAGAGATGGGGTTTCACCGTGTTAGCCAGGATGGTCTTGATCTCCTGACCTCGTGATCCACCTGCCTCAGCCTCCCAAAGTGCTGGGATTACAGGCATGAGCCACCGCACCCAGCCATGGCCGGCCCATGACTTTCATAGTCTCCTTCCAAGGCCCTGTGTCTAAGTAATTTTGAGTATTATTTTCTTCAAGAGGATCCCCTGAATTGAGGAAGCTTCAGGCTCCACAAAACCTAGACCCACTCCTGCCTAAACATATATTTTGTTCTCAGGTATCCAGCTAACCTCTTTGCCAGTGGGGCCCCAACATTCAATTTTCACCTGAAGAATGGACCCTAAAGCATATTGGAGAAATAGAGCAACTACACAGTGAAGTTTCTGGCATATTTCCTGCCTCAACTGTGGTGCCGGTTGGTGGAAATGCTTTTCCACCAACCAGCTCCTCTGTCTTGATGCTAAATGTCTTCACGATAAATGTTACAAATATCCCCCCTCCCCCACCAACTTTACGACTGTTAGGTACACTGTACCCTTGATTATGGACTCTCAATGAAGATTAATCAATGGGAAAATAATTGTAAGAAACAGTAGTTTGGGGTTCTGGCAACAAGAAGATGGGAATTGCAAGTCTTGTGTTGATTATCTAGAAAAGGGCTGGCCTCTGGTAAGAGGATGGGGATGGAAGTGGGTAGATCTGGAGGGGAGGGAATTAAACATCTACCACGTACCTACTATGTCCCAAGAGCTATGTCAAATATCTACTGGGCACCTGCAACACACCAAGAGCCATGAGCAAGAGTGTTTTGTATCTACATTGCATGCAATCCTGGGAGACAACAATCTCCATTCCAAATTCTCTAGAAGTTTGCTTAAAGATCCAATATTTCATAGTTTAAATGAGTGTGTAAAGAAGTAAGGCCTATCCCAAGGGATTTGAGCTGGGTCTGGGGAATTCTGAATCACAGATTACTCTAGTTCCCAAAGCAGCCATCCTTCTAAGACACTTGTAATTGAACAGAGGTAGAGCTGGAAAGGTGTACTATCCAACTTTCAGCATATCTTCACTGTGACATAATGAGCACTCACCAACAGCACTTGGCCAGGCAAGAGGAAGAATGCACACTGATAACAGCTAGCAACTTGTAAGTTCTGTCTCAGGTATATTTTCTTCTGAGATGGAAGGTATTAGCAGTTCTGAAAAAGGAATGTAAGCCTCCTCTATTACTCATGTATATGTAGTTACATTGTGGAAATAGTAGTGGAAATCCATTGAAGAGTTGCATGGGCTTGAGCGAGTGATTTCGCCTCTTTGAGCTTACATTTCCTCATGTATAAAATTAAAAGGTTAGAGTAGAGGATGGCTAATAGCCTTTAGATTCTTGACAGTCTGTGATGCAGTCATTGGCAAGTACACTGAGTTATTAACTAAAGAATAACTAGCTTGGTTTTATCATGGCTAAAGATGGGAGAGAAAGCATTAAAAAAATGGAATTCAAGAGAATCAACAACAGCGTTGTCCACTAGAACATTCTGCAGAGATGGAAATGTTCTCTAGCTGCACTGCCCAATATGGTAGCCACTAGTTACATGTGGCTATTGAGTACTTGAAATTAGGTTAGTGTGACTAAAGAGCTGAATTTTAAAGTTTTTATTTATTAATTTAAATGTAAATGGCCACATACGGGTAGTGGTTACCATATTGGACCGGGTAGATATTAACTTTATGTAAGCCAGACTTTAGGTATAAAGATAAAAGAACGAGGGAGTGGTTTGAGAACTGTTTCAACAGAAGAATAAAGGAAGGCACGGGTTTAATTTAGGCAATTCACAAATAGAGCACATTTATTCTTTTAGACCTTCTAAAAAGAAGGATAGACTCTCATTTTATAATGCAGGCAATGATAATAGTACCTTACAGTTGTACATAACTTTACGCTCTCCAAAAGTTCTTCACAGCTATAGTTTGATCCTCAAAACAGCTCTCAGGATGTAGAAGAGAAGAAATATTTTCTCATTTTACAGATGAGGAAATTGAGATCCAGACGTTTTCCCCAAGGTCTCAGACTTCAAATATAATAAAGCTGTAATTTGAACCAATCACTTCAGACTTTATTTTTCCAGTTCCTTTCACAGACAGTACAACCTCCAATCCCTCACCTTGCCGGACTTCAACATGGAAATGGTAACAATTAATAAAATACTAAATATAATAATAGGAAAGATGAGAAAATGCCAGGGGCTCAATAATCCACCAACTAGATGATCAAACCCTGACCGAATCAAGAGCTACTTGTGTCTGTTATGAGAAACGGAAAGGAGCAAAAACTTATTTTCCCACAATGTGCCAGGTGTTTTACAGATTGTACTCAACAGAACAATCCTACAAGAGAGCATTCGTAGCATCATTTTATCATTGAGGAAGTTACTAGTCTGAGATCACACGCCTATAGAATGGCACAACGGGGATTCTGTTCGATAGCTTCTGGCTGTTTTCAAGTCACATCCACATGCAAAGGAAGTGAAGGTTCCCACCCTTTCACCCCAACTCCTCCTAGAATGCTGCAAAGTCGTTAACAAGCCAGCTTTGGAGTCACTCAGAATGAACCTGAACCTCAGATCTCACACTGTTCAAAAGATTTAATGTTTCTGAGTCTCAATTTCCTCAACTGCAATATTGGAGAATCATTTTACCCATTGTCAGGATTATGAAGTAAATTAATGTGTGACAACAGTTAGCACAGTGCTTGGTATGAGTGTGTAATGAGTAGCAGTTGTTAATATTTTACATTATGAAAGTGCTGCCGACTCTATAGGCAATTCTAAAATAGAAATTCCAAAAATGACTTCAGACGTGGTAGCATTTCTGCCAAATCTACCAAGTAGATGATGTCAGGACACTCACTTGGACACTGAAGATTAAGTCGGTTGGATATCACATGTTTCCAAACAGTCATTGATAGGATCAGTGGCTATAGCAGAAGCACTGCAGTGATGCCTTTGTTCAAAAAGGCCCACAAATTGTCATTCCTTCCCCTGATTTTTCATCTCCTGAAAGCAGATGTCAAATCTGGACCTCTCTTGAGTCCTAACCCCATGTATCTAGGTCCTTGTTGCCCATGTCTACCTAAATGTTGTTATACCTGCATGAGAAGCCAACATTCCCTTAACAGAACCCACTCATCTATTCGTCCGTTCGATGACTATGTATGTGTATGTGCTAGGCTCGGTTTTAATAATCAGGGCACGGCAATGAACAAGACACATTCTAGGGGCTTACTTTTGGTGAAGAGGAGCTCACATAAACAGAGTAAACAAAGAAGATCATTTCAGATTTTAGTAAGTGCTGTGAAGAATAAAAAGCAGGACCGTGGGATAAAGAGTGACTGTGAACGAAGAGTAAGAGAATTCATTGGTTAGGAACGGCTCTCTGAAGAGGTGACATTTAAGCTAAGGCCTGACTGACAAGAAGGGGCCAACCATGTGAAGATCTGGGGACAGAGTGTTCTGGGCAGAGGTTACAGTGAAGGCAAAGGCCCTGAGGCAGAAATGAACTCAGTGCATTTGAGGAACTGAAAAAAGGCCAGTGTGGCTAAAGCTAAACCAAAGGAGAGCGTTTTAAGAGATGAGGTCAGGGAAAAGCAGGGACCAGATCATGTAGGGCTTCCACCACGCCATGGTAAGGGGTTCGGATTTTATTCTAAATGCAGTGGAAAGCCATTTTGATATTAAGTGGGGCAGCAATGAGATTTGGTTTGCCTTTTAAAAAGATTATTTCTAATCCTGCCACCCCCCGTCCACGCTCCTAAGTATAAATGTGCAAGTGCATGCACCCACTTTCTCTTAAGAGCATCATTATTTTGCCAGTTAGGTAGTCACATGTGAGTCTTCCCCTGCCTCCATTCAGTCTATTCCCAAATCCCATCAAGTCAGCCTCAATAGTGTTTATGAAGCTCAACTCCCCTTTGCATTTCTATTGCCATCATTCTGTTTCAAGTCCTCATCATTTCTCCCTAGAATTACTTCAGTAACTCTCAAACTAGTCTTCTGATCCTTGTGCAATCCAACCCCTGCACTACTGTCAGATTATGTCTCTGAAAAATAAAGGCCTACATACGTCACTCCTGCTCAAGAAGGTTTAATGGCTCCCCAGTACCCGAGAAACAAATTGTAATTTTCTAACCCACTGTTTAAGATCCTCTGCCAGGTATCTTTATTTATTTATTTATTCATTTATTTATTTATCACTCTTGTTGTCCAGTCTGGAGTGCAATGGCCTCCTGAGTTCAAGCGATTCTCCTGCCTCAGCCTCCCCAGTATCTGGGATTACAGGCATGCACCACCACTCCCGGCTAATTCTGTATTTTTAGTAGAGACAGAGTCTCTCCATGTTGGTCAGGCTGGTCTTGAACTCCCAACCTCAGGTGATCTACCCACCTCAGCCTCCCAACGTGCTGGGATTACAGGCATGAGGCACCATGCCTGGCCTCTCCCAGGTATCTTGAACTGCTCTTCTCTTTCCTCTCCACATTTGCCTATATTTATCCTATGTTCTGGCCAAACTGGTTTACTTCCTCTTCTCGGAACATGACTCTTTTTATTTATGCCATTTTCTGGGTCTCAATTGACATTTCCTCCAATAACATCTGTTGAGCTCCTATACTAGTCAATCCCTAGAGAGTCAAATGATACCATCTCCATGACACTCTCTCTGCTCTTTCTGACTAGATGTGAACCTCCCACAGGATTTCATCTGAACCTCTCTAAGGCATTTATTATATTCTTTGTATTACAGTTATCTGTGTACATGTCTTACTCCCCTATTATGTTATTAGCTCCTTAAGGGTGGGGACTGATTCTTCTTCATTTTTTATGCCTATTAAGTTCCTAGCAGAGAACATGATGTGAAGGAGGTCCTTGATAAATATTTGTTGAAGAATGAATGAACAAATGAATAAATAGACAAATAGACCCTAAAATTCATCTTTGAACTGCATCACTCAATAAGATGATTTTAGAAAAATTATGAATAATCATAAGAGGGAATGAAAAGGGTCTAGCCCTTTAATCTTCACAATGGCGTTGAAGGGCCCCTGGGAAACACAAATAAGCCTGGAAATAGGTTTCCATTGTTTTACGGAATGGATGTCAGAAAAGGTCACTTGGGAGTTGCTGAAAATTATGCACTGTGTTAACAGTGCCCTAGGACATAGATTCCATGTGTGTGCCTCCCCGCTATCCATGGTCCTTCAATCCCCATGGTGGGTTTATGGGAAATAATGTAAAACCATCTCCCTTAGCAATTAATTTTGAGTTGAGCAGTTCCTTTTCAGAAAGAAAGATAAAAGTTTCAGTTAATTTCCTAATTCTTTGCTGTACTATATTAGCATTCCAGAAAGACTAAAGTGTGTGTTGGGGTTTACCTCAATCAATTGCATTGGTGAGTTCATTTATCTTAAGTGACTTTGCTTTGGAACAATGACAGTGAATGAACCTCCTCATGGAGCAAAGACTTCTGTTTATGTAGCAAATGGGCATAATATTTGCTTGGAAAACAATGAGGCAACTTTTCCTCACTCACTATCTTTTGCCTCAGGCACTGACCTTGACTCTCTTTATGAGTAAGAGGATACCTAGGTGTCCCTGTTGTTATTTAAATTACACATATTGTTAGTATATCGTAAACCATCTGTTATTAATTATGGCTGAGAATCATGAAACTCCATGAAGTAAGGATGCCTTGTTTTTATTACTTTAAAAAAATTATTTATGTATATATTTATTTTTATAAAGATGAGGTCTCACTATGTTGCCAGGACTGGTCTTAAACTCCTAGGCTCAAGTCATCCCCCCAAAGCCCCTTAGCCTCCCAAAATGCTGGGATTACAGGAGTGAGCCACCGCTTCTGGCCTTATTCGTTTTTTGTTTTTTGTTTCTTGTTTTTTTAAGATGAAGTCTCGCTCTTGCCCCCAGGCTGGAGTGGGATGGCGTGATCTTCACTTGACTCACTGCAACCTCCGCCTCCCCAGTTCAATCCATTCTCCTGCCTTGGCGCCCCCCAACTCCCCCGCCCCCCAAGTAGCTGGGATTACAGGCGCCCGTCACCAAGCCGGGCTAATTTTCATAGAGATAGGGTTTCACCATGTTGGCCAGGCTGGTCTAGAACTCCTGACCTCAGGTGATCCATCTGCCTCGTCCTCCCAAAGTGCTGGGATTACAGGTATGAGCCACCGCGCCTGGCCTCGCCTTATTCCTTTTTAATAGTTAAAAAGGGCCGGGCGCAGTGGCTCAAGCCTGTAATCCCAGCACTTTGGGAGGCCGAGATGGGCGGATCACGAGGTCAGGAGATCAAGACCATCCTGGCTAACCCGGTGAAACCCCGTCTCTACTAAAAAATACAAAAAACTAGCCGGGCGAGGTGGCGGCGCCTGTAGTCCCAGCTATTCGGGAGGCTGAGGCAGAAGAATGGCGTAAACCCGGGAGGCGGAGCTTGCAGTGAGCTGAGATCCGGCCACTGCACTCCAGCCTGGGCGACAGAGCGAGACTCCGTCTCAAAAAAAAAAAAAAAAAATAGTTAAAAAGACTCCTCCTGAAAGATTAAGGAATCCACCAAAGATCAGTCCCTCAGTGAGAGACAGAAGCATGGCATTGGACACTCACCTTGGGCTACTGCTCCTCATGAATTTCGTCTATCCCACACACCTTGCCTACTAACAAGCTTGATAGCAGCTGTGGTCTGAATAGCACCAGTGTTTCTCTGCATCATTTACGTTCTTTTTCTGTTCTGTTCTTTTAACTTTACAACAGTCTGTACTTATTCTGAAATACGAAGTCCTCTTAGCATATCCTAGAGGAGGAGAGTGAAAGCAAGGCTTTCGAACTCTGGTTTCCAAGACTTTAGGTAACCAGCGTTTTACTAAGCTTCTTAAAGTCTCTGTTTTCTCTGGGTCTTAGTTCTTGGCCTTCAGGACCCAACAACTGTTCCATTGCTCAGACAGCCCAGAAAAGAATCTTCTTTTTCAAATGCTATTTTTCTATCTGTTTCTAAAAGAAGTCAGTGGGGAAGGTAAGGGTGTGAGTACTGTCCTTAGAGAGGAATGAGGTATTTACTCTCTTGCGTATGGTTCTCTGAAGGAAGAAGGAAGAGAGTACATTTCTATTATAACATTTGGCTCCTTGGGGTCAAAAGCACTCTCTTGTAGTCCAGGAAAATTAGGTAAAAATACCATCTCTGCATTTCATCAAGGTAATCCACAATGGGTACAACCACGACAGAGGAGAAGGGACATGAAAGCTTGGGTGCAAATCCTGGTTCTGCTTTTATCAAACAGGGAAATTCTGGGCAAACTGCTTCACCTATCTGTAGTTTGGCTTGCCTAACCTAAACAGGAACGAAAGTACTTGGTATATGAAATTCTGCAGTTTAAGTGGAACGGCACATATAAAGCAACTGCTATTTTTATAGACAAGATAGAGAAATACAAGCTGATGACAGAGGAATCTGATGGGTTGGTAATAGAACAATGAAAAGATTTCTTACAACCTCCCAAAGGTCTCTGTCTTTGAGCCTGTCCTACTCAATTTACATAGCAATGATTTGGCTAAAACTATAGAAAATACTTTTAAAAATCTCATTTGAGGATGTTACAAAATTAGGAGATCACTGACTTTCCTGGTAAAGAAGAAAAAAATAAGGAGAGATGACCATCAAATGACAAAAAAAAGAAAGAAAGAAAAAAATCTTCAAAATACCAATTCTAACAAGACAAATTTCAAATTTCAAAAGTGATAAAAGCAAAAATAATTTAAGCCCCAAGTAAAAATTACAGAAGTCCAAGTTGCCTACATAGAAGCATGTGTTTAGAAGGAGGAGGAGAAAAGGTGAGAGTAAAGGAGATGAAGTAGGGGGAGGAAGATTTTATACTTATGTGATGAGGTGCTGGAAAAATCAAATGCACTCTCAGGCTGCACCCAGAGAAGTGTGGCCTAAAGCAAGGGAGGTGATAGTTCACCTACTCCTTGTAGAGCCCCGCAATCAATTTTGAATGCCTCTGTTTAAAAGGACTACAAACAAACTGAGGTGCATTCAATATAGTAACTGGAGAGAAAGAGAGATTTCTATATCACGTCCTATAAGGAACTCAGAATGTTCCACTAGAAGAAAAGTCTTCAGGAGACTCTCACACCTGTTTTCAAATACAGGAAGGGCCATGTCATGGTAAGATGGGTAAGGCTCACTCTCCATGTCTCCACAGATAGAACTAGGACCAACAAGTAGATAAAAGCAAAGCCCACTTGTGCTTCCACAGAGCGTGTGTGCTTCCTTGGGGTTGGTGGGGTCAGCAGGCATTATCAGACACCAGAGGGAGATCAGACCAAGGAATGCAAGATCTCCTTCTACTCTTAGAAATCCATGGCAGCCATTGACTCCAGAGCCATCCACAGTTTTCTCTGAGGAAAGGTCTTTGGGAGAGAAGCTCAAAGATAAGTGCTTTTGGTGGGATACCATGCATTTATTTATGTAGCTCTGAGTTCTGGGCAAGTGCTGATTTCAATCAGCAGCATGGTACTAAGGACAGCTTACTGGATTTTGAGACAGACTAATCTGGGTCAAACCCCAGCTCTGACACTTACATGCTATTTGACTTTAGGCAAATTACTTGACTTCTCCAAGCCTCACTTTCTTCATCTACCCATATTATTACTTAATTTAAGGGTTGTTGGGAGAATTAAATGGCATACCATATCTCACTGATTCTAAGATGCACATTTTTTAACATTGATGATATGTATGGTATACATACAGTTTGATTTGGTATGTTTTTTTTTCTTTCATAGTGGCACATAAACTAATGTGGGTCTTACAAAAATCAATGGCAACTTATATTCAAAGGAATATGATGACATATATTAAATAATTAGCATAATGGCTGACACACGAGTACTCAGTACAGTGTTAATTTCATCCTTCCTTTTTTAGACAACTGTTTCACAACCTCTTGAGGAACAGGGAGGTCCTAAATAATTAATAATTGGAAGGAGCCTACAGATTTCCAATATGGAAAATTAATGAGAAAGTTTGCACCCACCAGATCCTATGGAAGATTATTTCTATTCTACACGTGCATATATAAAATACACATGTATATATTTTTTTCTCATCCCATTTCCTACGGTAGGGTAAATATTCTATAACTTTCCAACTCTGCTTGCTCGGTATATTTTAGTTCAATGTGAAATTCATCCATTGAGCACAAAGCTAAATGTGTTTGCCAGCTTTATCTTAGAAAAGAGGATATCCCTGCGATCACCAAGCCTCAACCCCTATCTTCCAAACCAGTCACTTACCACAGAATGTCTTTGTCAAGTTGAATATCCTTCAGATCCGACTTCTTTCCTCTACTGGTGCTCAATACAAGATGCTTTACTTTGTCACAAGAAGCATATAAAAAACTCAAAGCTGCAAGGATATATCTGTAAGGGAAATTTTTTCTTGATCTGGCTGGCCTTGAACATAATCATCAGAAAGACTTTCTGTGCTCAGATATTATGGTTGTAAATGAGGATTTTTTTCCCTCACATAAGAACATATCTAATCCACTATATAAAATGTTATCAAGCAAGTTGTGTCACTGTTATTTTGTGCTAGTGAGTTACCCAGGTTGATTATATATTACTACAAAGTCATCTTCTTTATAGCTGCCTTACATTTTAAAACTATTTAACAGTATATATCATCTTGTCCTGCAATATTAGAATTTCATTTGCTAGATCTGTCTCTGTCTCTTTCCCCCTTGTTCAACTTCTAGACAGTGGATTGCTGCTTGGTACCCCTGCCTGAGGACGTGCAGTGGCAAAGCCAAGCTTTGTTTTTTTAGTATGGTCAATTAGCTAGTCAGTCAATGGTCACTGAGGGCCCACTGTATACCCATCACTGCACTAGGTTCTGAGACTAACTAGAAAGATACAAGCTAGACCTTCAAGGCATTCACCTATGGCAAAGACATGAAACAGATGTCATATTGAGCAGGAGCTGTCTCAAGTGACCAACACTTAAGTGATTAATCTGTGGTCTCCATTCACTCCTTAAATGTAAAGATGGCCAGGTGCAGTGGCTCACACCTGTAATCCCAGCACTTTGGGAGGTCAAGGTGGGAGGATCACTTGAGCCCAAGAGTTCAAGACCAGCCTGGGCAACATAATGAGACCCTGTCTCTACAAACAAATTTAAAAATTAGCTAGGCATGGTAATGCACTCCTGTAGTTTCAGCTACTCAGGCTGAGGTGGGAGAACTGCTTAAGCCTGAGAGGTCAAAGTTGCAGTGACTGTCATTGTACCACTGCATTCCAGCCTGGGCGACAAAGGGAGACTCCGTCTCAAAAAATATATAAATAAATAAATAAATAAATAAGGCTGGGAGCAGTGGCTCATGCCTGTAATCCCAGCACTTTGGGAGGCTGAGGCGGGCAGATCATGAGGTCAGGAGCTTGAGACCAGCCTAGCCGACATAGTGAAATCCAGTCTCTACTAAAAGATACAAAAAAAAAAGTCAGGCGTGGTGGCGGGCACCTGTAATCCTAGCTACACGGGAGGCCGAGGCAGGAGAATTGCTTGAACCCTGGAGGCAGAGATTGCAGTGAGCCAAGATGGAGCCATTGCACTCTAGCCCAGACAACACTGTGAGACTCCGTCTCAAAATAAATAAGTAAATAAGTAAATAAATAAATAAATGTAAAGACATAAGGCCTTCGATCTGCTGAGCCTCACTGCTAGTAGTAGGCTACTCTAGGACACCTTCATGCCCTTGCTCCCACCAGTGGAGCTGTCTGCTCACCAAGAGTCAGTGTTTGTTCCCAAGCCTATTTGTGCTAGTTCTTCCTTTGATTGTAATTACATAATTTAATTAAACTTACTTAAAGTGATGAAATATGAGTGCAAAAAAGATGTTGTTTCTGTAAGATCTAAGGTGAATGTTTAGAAAAGGCTTTAAAAATGAGTTACTAAAAAATGTGCTGTCAACTTAGGCATGAGAGAGCCAACCATAAAACATCATTAAATCTGGAAAATCTGATTGATTGCCTCACAAATATCTTTAAGATCTTGCTCCACTTTAAAGAACCCGGGACACAAAATGATTGGGAAAGCCTCAGGGGTGTGACTTCTGTAAGAAACAAGACTCAGAAGTCTAATAGGAAGCCTTCAACTCCAAAGATGGTGCCTTGGCTCAACATCAAAAACCTGAGGCATGTTTTAAGTTAAAATAAAAGCTTAAAGTATGATTCCAGCATTTTGTATGATTCCTGCCTTAACTAACTTGTTCAAGTAAATCGCTAATTATTAATTGAATCGGGTATAAGGGTTTCTACTGTTGTTAACCAAATAATACGTTAAAAGCTCCAATGCAGGATGTGAAGGCACACAAGATGATCTCTTACAGGGGAAGAGAGGGCTTAGGACAGCCTCCGTGGGGGCAGGTGAGGCCTGAGTTGGGTGCCAAAGTATAGAGTAGGAGGTCCTAGGGAAATAAGGAGAGCCAGTCACTTCCCAGGGTAGAAATCAGTATAGTCATATGACTCAGTTTTCTAGACTTCATGAACCAACCCAGAGGCATGATAGCATAAGTTTGACTCTTTAGTCTGCCATTACTGTGTGTTCTTAAACAAGTCTTCTATGTCTCAGGGTCTGCATCTGAAAGATGAGGATAATAGCAGTACCCACCTCAAGGGGCTGCTGTGAAGATTACATAAGATGACCTCTAATTAATCATACACTAATAAAAATGAGTGCAAAATTATTTTAAGGCTTTCCGGGAGCAAGGGAGTAGGAATGCTGATTCTGGAGATAAAGAAAATGTTTTATACTTCTAAAATCTCTTGCCAAGTTCGTAAGAAGTAGGAGATTGAAGAGAAAGAAAGGTGGGGTGTAAGCACCAGAGACCTGGAGATATGTCGGCCCCTGAGGCAAGCACTCTCAACAACCAATTCTCAACCTGCACAGTCCAGCCATCACTTTCAACTAGCTCACTCATTTCCCCCAAAGATCCTGTAAAATAACTATTTCCACTATCTCCATTTTACATATGTAGGAACTAGGTCTCATAGAAGTTAAACACTTCATTCAAAGTTGTGCAGACAATAAACAGGGAGCAAGGACTAGAACCCAGGTCACCCAATTCCAAATTCTGTGGACTTCTCAATAGCCCAGGCTGCCTTTCTCATGTTCACTTCACAAACCCTGAGCTGTTGTGCCTGGTATTATATTTATTCATTTGTAAAAACTACTGGTAGGACAGGATGCTGCAACTAATAGCTAAAATGAGGATTGGAGATTATCCTGCCTATCTCTGACCTCCATTACTAAGGATAAACAGAAGCCAGCTCTGGCAATTTTCTGAAATTTTCATTAATTTTAAATTAATTTATACAATGTCATCTTTCCCTTTACCCAAAATTAAAATGTCCTTGTCTTTTCAGTTTCTCATTACAGACAAATCCCTGTATGTCTTTGAGACTGTCTGTTGTTTTTCTCTGGATCCTTTGTATTTCTGCTTTGTTTTCTTTGAAATGAAAGGACCCAGTGCTGATTTCTGATTTTAAGGTGAAGTCATAACATCAATGTATATCATTAAAATGTTTTATTGTAATTACAGAAATAGTCAATGCCAAATTATGCACACTATATTATTTTCTGCATTATTCTTTATCCCATTCTCAAAGTTAATACAGCCTATTATATCTCATTCATTCTTCTGACTGCTGCTGCACAGTGAGCAGATGTCTCCATTGAGCAATCCACAATGAATCTGAGATCTTTTTCCTGAGCACTCACAAGTAGAGTAATTCAGAGCCCATCAGTGAGTATGAGCTGTTTCAATTGTTCCTTCCAGTGTACATTAGTTTGCACTTGTCTACATAAAATTTCAAAGAATCATAGATATTAAAGATGGAAAAGACCAGTTAGTTTACCAAACCTGCCAACTCTGCCAGCAAAAGCAAGCAAAGGAAGTAATCCTATCAGTTCATACTATTTTAATGATGCTTATTAATAATAATTACAATTACTGCTTATATTATGTGGTATCTTTCATCCCAAAATCAGTTAAGATGCTTTTTATTTTTAAGGCAGCATTTCTTTTCCAAAAGGGAACTGGGGCACAGACATTAATGTTACCATACTCAAAGCAAATCCAATGAAGCCAAGAATTCAATTCAGTTGGGTTCAGTAAACATCTCGAGCACAACCACTTGAAAGGAGGGGAACTCTGCTGGGTGCTCTTGGGGATGCAGAGGTAAATAGGACCTAAATCCTTACCCTCTGGTTTACTCTCTAGTAAGGGATTTATGACAGTGAACACGTATAGCTAATATGATCATTCTAAGCAAAGTAGAAGATAACATGGACACAAGAGTCCTCTGGCTTTAGGAATTGAAAAAGACTGTGAAGAATGTGACATTTGAGCCAGACCTTGAAAGAAAGAAGAATGAGTCTAATGTCCATCTACAGAGTTTGGGAAAAAAGAAGCTGAGCAAAGAACCAAACCAAAACAGAACAAGAGAGCTTAGCTGGGGTTCTACCTTACAGTGTAAAGACCAGTCAGTATGCACTTCATCACAGCAAGTGAATAAAGTCCATAATGCAGAAGACATCTACTAGGCTCTCTTTAAACAGGATTAGGATGTGAAAACTCAATATACCTGAACAACTTGAAACAGCTACCAGAATATATTGACTACCAATCATGAATATACTTATGGAGGCAAGGCAGAATGTTTTAAATTAAGACTGTCTCCAAAAAACCCACCAAATCCAGAAAGCCTGGTATTGTATGTAAAAAAAAAAAAAAATTAGAAATTCCCAACTACAGACAAAAATCTCAAACATTAGATGAAAAAATGACCCATCTGTCAGTACCTCAGTACTCCTTTGTACTACAAGAACTCACACTAGTGTCCCATATAGTCACACCAGGGATTGATAGGCCCTTCTTAGATTGCTGTTCAACTCTAGAACCCAAACCTAGAAAGCACAGAACAGGGTATTTCATTGTGTGATTCCTTCAATAGAACTCTGGGAAAGTACAGGCTAGGAAAATGCCAATATATTCTTATGGTTAGTAAGAGTAGATATTTCTCCGCTTTCATTCAAAGAAACCAATCTTTGAAAGCATTATTATCTGTCAATCTTTGTTTGTTTGTTTTATTTTTTGAGACAGAGTTTCACTCTTTTTGCCCAGGCTGGAGTGCAATGGCGCGATCTCGGCTCACTGCAACCTCTGCCTCCTGGGTTCAAGTGATTCTCCTGCCTCAGTCTCCCGAGTAACTGGGATTACAGGCATGCGCCACCACGCCCGGCTAATTTAGTGTTTTTTAGTAGAGACAGGGTTTCGTCATGTTGCCCAGGGTGGTCTTGAACTCCTGACCTCAGTTGATCCATCATCCTTGGCCTCCGAAAGTGCTAAGATTACAGGCGTGAGCCACTGCGCCTGGCCTCAATCTATTATTCAGTCATTACAATGCTACTTTATATCACCCTTTATAAAACCACTGGAGTGAAGAAAAAGGAAACTATAGAAGACTTCTAGTACTTCCACATTCATCCCTCAAGGACCATTACAAATGTCATCCCCTTCATGAAGCATTCCCCAATTCCTTCCACCATTATTCCCTTCACCACCAAATTAGTTGTTCTCTCCCGTGACTACCACAGTTCTTTTGATCCATTGGTATATGCTTTATAATTAGTTCTGTGAATATCTGTCTCTCTCCACCAGGATGAAAGCACCTTAAAGGCAGGGATTCAAGCCTCAATCATCTTGCACCCCGCAATGCCAAGCTCATTTTCATTGCCTGACATACAACAGATATTTATCATGTTTGTTAAATCACTTCCTCAGGTCTCAGAGACCTTATTTTGACATATTTAAATTATTAAAACTTTTTAAAAATCTATACTTTAGTCCATTTTCTGCTGCTATAACAGGATACCACAGACTTCGTCTTTTATAAAGAAAAGAAATTTATTTGCTAGAGTCTGGAAAGTCCAAGATCAAGGGGCCACAGCTGGTGAGGGTCACTCCATAGCAGAAGGCATCACATGGTTAGTGAACACGTGGGCATGGCAGAGTGAAAATGGGGGCCAAATTCATCCTTTTATCGGGAGCCCACTCCGTCGATAACTAACCCACTCCCAAGATAACAGCACTAATCTGTTCTTGAAAGTGAAGCCCTTACGGATTCTCCACCTCTTTAAGGTCTCACCTCTTAATACTCTCATAATGGCAATTAAATTTGAACCTAAGTTATGGAGGGAACAGCCGAACCATAACAGTACCCTATCCAAAACTTACCCTTGTCTAACCATGGCATTCAGTCAGATGCGAGACCCTTATAGGTGTGTGTCTGCCACTATCCTTCATTCAATCAGCATGTACCTCTGGCTGTGCACTGAAGAAGCACTGCCCTTAACAAGACCTGAGCCATGACTCTGTCACTTAGCAATTACATAACTTTGGAAATCCTTTGCAGTCAGACCGACCCAGCTTTAGATAGACTTATACTCTAATGGTCACTTACTAATTGTATGATGTTTGGCAAGTTATACTCTCTAGACCACAGTGTCTTCAACTACGAGATGAAGGTATTAATAGCACCTATCTCAGTTTGAATGAGACAAAGCCTGGAAGAGTTTAGCTCAGTGTGTGGCACATAGCAAATACTCAATTATTATTACTGTCTCCTCATTTATAAAGTAGAAATAATAATACAAGTCCCTCAGGACTGTTGTAAGGAATAAATGATATAAAAAGCGGAATTTTACCCAGCACGTTGTTCCATCAACATTTCCTTCCTCCTTATGTTCTAGAATAATTGCTACAACTGATTGAGTGCCTTTTACATATCAGGTAATATGTATCAGTCACTTTAAATATATGATCCCATCTAATTTAATTCTTAAGACAAGCTATTTAAATAACAATTATTATCCCTGTTTTACAGATGATGAACTGAGTTTCGGAGAGAACAAATAACCAGCCCAAGGTCACATAACCAGTTCAGGACAGACTATTCCAGAAGCTACAGACAAGTTGGATCAAGTACAAAACAGGGAAGCATAGGAAGAAAGCACAAGAAGAAAGCACAGGCTTTGAAGCTCCCTATGGAGTTGAGCATTTCTATTTATCCTCATCCTGGTCCCCAATTCCAGTACTACGCTTGCTTTTTAGACTAGCCTCTGGGATCCATGTCAATATATTCTCACTCTCATTATTCACCTACTCTTGCTTTTTGATAAATACATGAAATGACGTCTCTCATGTAAGAGCTAACTCTAATACACTTCCCTCTTCCAATTTTTTTTTTGTTATAAATTTGCTATTGCTCCCGTGGTCTTTTTATCTCAGTTGTACTAATTGTCACCCATGAAAATTTTAATTTTTAGTAATCTAGTTAGCCTTAATTTCCTAGACTTCCATAATGGGCTTATATTAGCTGTGTCAAACATGTTCATTGCCAGCCACATGGAAGGGAAGATGGCCCTTCCATGGTTCATACTAAAAGACAGTCCAGTTTTATACCAAGTGACAACCGCTCTACCCCGCCCATCTCCCTTTACCACAGCACCCTAGACTAGAGGTGAGCTTCTGACTCATGGACAGCTCCAACCTCAAGCTAAGAACCTATAAAGCATGGCAGTGAAAAGATGAGTTGGGTTAGTTGGATCCTTTCTTGGGAATCTAAATTAGGGAATTCTGAGAGAAGGAAGCAATTATCATGGAAAATTGCAGCTGAAAGAATGGAAGGAAAGAAACCATGAGGAGAAGCCATGAAGCGGGGAGAGTAGAAAGAGTAGATTCCGGACATGGGGCTCTTGACAAGTCAAAGAAGCAACAATTAGGGGTGTAATTAAAAAGCTATGAGATTGAGAGAGCTCACTCTGAATAAAGCTAGAAGATCAAAGCCGTGAGTAGCAAAAGAGCCTGAGTAAGGCAAACACAGAGGGAGAGAATCAGACTGATATGAACGAGAAGGTTGTCCCTAGAGCTGCCTCAGCACCTAAAAGGTCTCCAAGTCTGATTGCAGGCTCTATCTGTGAGCATCTTCACAATGAATGTCACTTTCCTAGAGGGAACCTGGGTGAGTCAGTTCTTTGCAACCAGAAGCCCTTTTCTAGACGGTTTAGCACTTAAAACCTTTTTAAGAAAATGAAAATTAAATTACAGTGACTCCTTCTTTGTTTCAGATGGTCACAGCTGCAGATTCCTGGAAGTCAGGCATTCACCTTACTATCCTCTGATTGTCCAGACTTCCTGAAAGATCTCTTGATTTTTCCTGTTTCTGAGCTGGAAGAAACTTCTCCTCTTTAGTCACTACCTAAATATCAATAAATAGCAGGTAAGATAGGCAAACTTAACTAACTGATTTATCATCTGTGATTCTTTGACATAAAAAATAAACTCATAGGAAATCACAAGGTCCAAGAATGGGAAACATGAAAAACAAAAGCTTTAGGGAGAAAAAGCTGGGCATAAGAAAGGAGAGGAGGCCGAGTGTGGTGGCTCAAGCCTGTAATCCCAGCACTTTGGGAGGTTGAGGTGGGCGGATCACTTGAGGTCAGGAGTTTGAGACCAGCCTGGCCAACATGGCAAAACTCTGTCTCTACTAAATACACAAAAATTATCTGGGCATCATGGTGCACACCTGTAATCCCAGCTACTTGGAAGGTCGAGGCAGGAGAATCGCTTGAACCCAGGAGACAGAGGCTACAGTGAGCCGAGATCTTGCCACAGCACTCCAGCCTGGGCAACAGAGCAAAACTCTGTCTC
>NW_012116455.1:576934-584921 GCF_000951035.1 Colobus angolensis palliatus
TTAGCTGTATGGCTGCATAAGCCCATAGTCCCAGTTACTCAAGCGACTGAGATGGGAGGATCGCTTAAGCCCAGGAGACAGAGGCTACAGTGAGCCGAGATCTTGCCACAGCACTCCAGCCTGGGCAACAGAGCAAAACTCTGTCTCAAAAAAAAAAAAAAGAAAGAAAGAAAAGGAGAGAATTTGAGAGTATACAAAATGCTTTATTATTATCGTGTATTTTATTCTTTGCAACAGGAGAGAAGACGAATACCCTATGAGAAATTTCCTTTTTTTTTAATGCAACACAAGGTTGCAATTTAAGATTCTTCTTGTTGATTCTTTTTGTATTTACACCCTTTTTTTGAGACAGGGTCTCACTATGTCGCCCAGGCTGGTCTCAAGCAATTCTCCCACCTCAGCCTCTGGATGTATATTTAATTAAATTCATCAATAAGCTTTATTTCAATGTGAACTGTTTATTCATTCACCAACATTTATTGATTGCCTGCTCTGTTTCACCCTATGCTAAGGATTAGGGGTACAAAAACTGCAAACAATTCCAACCTTTGAGGGACCACAGCCCAGAGCAGGAGGCAGACGATTCTAGTGCAGTGTGATAAGAGCCACATAAGTGCATACTAGGAGGTGGTGGAGCATGAATGACCTGGTTTGGGTCCAGGAGGCTTCCCAGAAGAAATGCCCAGGATCAATCTTGAAAGGAGCAGCTGGGGCTGGCTTGGAAAAGCTAAGGCAAAAAGACATTCCAGGCAGAGACAGCAACGTGGGCACTGGCACAGAAGTTAAAGTCCTGAATTCTTTAGACTATGGTTGCCTTAAACACTCCAGTGTGTCATGGATGTCTATACCGTAAACTATCAATCCAAGCATCCTTGGAGAAAGTATGGCCTTAACCTTCACTCAGAATGATCCTTGTCCACAGACCTTCAGCAAAATTTCTCTCCTCAAATGTATACTAACTACACAAGCCCTAAGGATAACAGAAAGTCCAATATATCTAGCATTATCCAAGATAAAAAGTTACCTCAAGGTTCATAAGTTTCTCTTCTGAGCAAATGACGGCTTGGTTTCCTTCAAATGCTGTTAGTGGTAGTTGTGAGTTTGTGTATTTTTCAGGAAAAAGAGTGACTGTGATTTTCATGGAATTACTAAAGCTCTCCAAAGTTTTAAACTAAAGGCATTTTGAATCTTTAAGAATACTTTTGATAACTACTTAGATGATTAAAAATTAGATTGGCAACAATAATATATAGAATATGCTTTCCTTTTTCCCTTTGTAATGTTTAGCATTCATCGGTAACCAAACACTTCACAAATTTCTACAGAGTACATTCTTAGGTTCTAAAAGTCTTACTGGCATGTCCACTTCACTGAACTATTTCTGTTTTCCTGTCTTTAAAGTTAATAATACATTTCTCTTATGTATCTACTTATTATTATTGTTATGATATTAAGCAAGATATTCAATGTCAGGAATTTTAAGCAACCCAGAATAAAGACACATTCTAAATCAAAGAATTATTACATACAGTGTGCTAAATCCTCTTTCCCAGCTAGAAAGTAATTATATCTTACATACTATTTTTTTCCAGATGAAAAAACATAAAACTAATTAAAATAGAGTCAGTGGTTTACTAACTGTCAAAGCAACCTTGAACTGGTTTCCCTTGCTCCAAACAAGATGATATTCCTAAAACATGGCAGGAAAATTTACTCTGGGGTTCTAAAAATTACATTAAGAGCCACTGTGTAAAATTTTTAAATTATATATTTTCAAAGGTTTAACCAATTTCAAATGAATAGTGCTTGGAATTACTCATAGAGATGACATGATTAATGAAACCATTATTCATTCTCTACCCTCTGTCTCACCCTCAATCACCTTTCAGAAGCAGATTATTACTTATATCTTAAAGGCATATATAATACATATGCACACACATATATTATATACACACACACATATGTAACTATCAGCAAGTCTTCAATAATCTCTTTCAGGAGTTTCATATCATAAAGATTGCCAATGGTCCCGTCATCCCCAAAAGCATAGTATTAAACGCATAGCATGTATCATCAGCACTACAGTTGCTTACACTGTTCCTTTGCATCCTCAAAACAACATGTGAGCACAATACAAAAAGAAACAACACGATTTTTATGAAAAAGCCTGTGAGAACAGCAAAGCTAAGAGATGTACCCAGTGCCCATCCATTTTAAATTCATACTTATACAGAAAAACATGCATTCAAAACAGCCTCTTCTTTTGGAAATGGTTCTTTAGTCTCTTGCACATGTGCCTGCATGCTGACTGGCAAATTCTCCAAAAGATATAAATTAAACTCTCACTTCTTCCTATTGAGCTTTTCACTTCAAAATGTCAACATAGTCAGTATGATAGATATAGACGTATAGGAATAAATCCTATATATCCACAAAACCCACTACCCTTTCCCCTTTAATAACTATAGTTCTTGAATTGGGCTTCATATAAGATGACCAAAGACCAGATTCATTAAGTATCCTATTCACAGAATCAGAAAAACACTGAATAGCAGAGCTGGAAGGAAGCTTAAAGATGATTTAGTCCGATTCCCTCATTCTGAGAGGTCAGAGAAGTAGAATGGGGATTTCTAGGCCATAGACTGGCAAAACCAAAGGTAGAGGCTGGTCCATTGCACTTTGTAGAAAACATGTCGTTATTAAACTAGAACTAGGGATCCCTTTTTTCCATGAACACTCTAAATCCTACCATTTAAAAAAAAAAAGGGTGGGGGAAGGCAAAACTAAGGCAATTATTACTATTTTTTATTATTATTATTGAGATGGAGTCTCGCTCTGTCACTCAGGCTGGAGTGCAGTGGCGCGATTTCAGCTCACTGCAAGCTCTGCCTCCCAGGTTCATGCCATTCTCCTGCTTCAGCCTCCCCAGTAGCTGGGGCTACAGGTGCTCACCACCACGCCCTGCTAATTTTTTTGTATTTTTAGTAAACACAGGGTTTCACCGTGTTAGCCAGGATGATTTCGATCTCCTGACTTCCTGATCTGCCCGCCTCGGCCTCCCAAAGTGCTGGGATTACAGGCATGAGCCACCGCGCCCGGTCCAAGGCAATTATTTTAATGCCAAGTCAACACAGTACCTTTAATCTGAATGTCATGGTGATTGCCTCTGTTCTTTGCTTCTCATCTCTTGCAAAGATGGCCTAACAGGGAGATTTAATTAGCTAGCAGTTTCACCCCTCATTTTCTTGTGAGTCCTTGGGTGAGTCACATAACCTTACTCAAATATAACAGAAGGATAACAATACTATTTAATTCACAGAGCTGTTATAATAGAGGACTAGGCAGATATTTTAAAGTGCATTAAAATGTCAAGGTTTAAAAGGAATGGAGAAAATTTCCATTGTACATCTTATATTTATGTCTCTTGGGAGTAGAAAAACTACAAAATCCCCTTTAGTAAAGCTACATGCAAAAGCCGTATTTGTAACTAATGAGTTTTGGAAAGGTCCTGCACCTTGTGTTGGTTTTACTTTCAGCAGGACTAGAGACTCCAGAATTTTTATTTATGCAGAATACCTACACATTGCACCCTTTAAAATGTTGTAACAATCTTCAGTTTTCTTCCCCCGGAGTTAAAGATGACCTGTATCACTGCTGTCTGGCTCTCCAGTTCTGTTAAATCTTTCCTCTGACTAGATCCTTGTTTTACTCATTCCTTAAGTCCCCACTTGGATTACTCCTCTTTTTGGATTACTCTTCCAATGCCAACTCAGAATGCCTCCCCAAGAGGCAGCTCCCGGTGAGTAACACACTTGGGGTGGGGGAGAGTATGTCGGAAGTGATCAAAGACTTGCAAATGAAGTGCATACCGCTCAGAGGAGGAGGCGTTGGCCACAGGTGCCAAATGCAGACCACAGCAAGCTGGCAAGCTCCGGTTTAGGTTGTTGCTACAATGTGGGCTGGGCACATCCCTGTGTAACAATGCTGGGTATGTAGAACTGACTCCCATTTTTCTCATGACACGGCTTAACCACACATTATGTGTGGGTTCCTAAAGTATAGGCATCAAACCTATGATTTATGTGTGGGTGGGCATGTGTGCCTTCTAAAAAAACTATTAAATTAATCTTAAAAAAAAGATGGATGGACAACACTGAAGACAAACTCCGCTGAGTACTAGAGAAAGACACGATGTAGAAAATGGTGACGCCAGCATTAACACAAATCTGCCTCCGTGGAAATGACTGGCATTTCAACTAGACACTATATTCTTTCCAAGAAAGGCCACAAATAGGAGGAAGAGAGAGAGAGAGAAAAAAAAGGTTCTATCTTTGATATCACTAAACCAGTCAGATTTTAATAACACAACCAGAGATCTGCTAAAAAGGTATTTAGTTTTTTTCCCTTTATGAGTCCTTGCTGGGAGGGGTAGGATATGTTTCCTTGCTGGGAGGGGTAGGAAAGGTCATTTTATTATATTGTCTTTGGAATTCCAAGATGACAGTGATAATGGTGAAGTCTCTTGCAGCTGAGTGTTTAGTACCAGCCCTAGAAGAAAGATGGAATCAGTAAAACGAGATCAGAGTCTCACTAACCACAGTCAACATGAATTATCCCGGTAGCAATGTTAGGCTGCTCACTACAAGAGTGAAGTTACTTCACAGTACAAGTGTAGGGGATTAGCAGATATTATTTGTTGGTCTGTGTGCTGAGAAAAAGAGAGACAGTGAAGGACGGTGAGAGACGGAAGGAGAATTTTCTGCTCTTTGGAATTGCTGGGCTCCCTGTGAGTAGGAATGACGCTAGAGGAATGGAAGTTGGCTGGGGCAAGGGGAACTCAACCACAAAGAGAAACAGAACAGTTAGCTTATGTCTAGTTACACACTTTGAGTCAATAACTTATGCAACTCTATGCACTCTGTCATAATACTTGCATGCTGTTCAATAAGTATTATCAGTATTAGGATTACTAGTTTGTGTGACCATGTGGTTAATGTGGATCATACCAACAAGACTGTAAGTTCCCTGAGGGCAGGGGTATATCCGCCTTTCTCTTTCTATATCCTCAGTGCCCAGTGTTTGCCTGCTGTAGAGTAAAGATCCCCAAAATATCAGTTGAATGAACAAATGAATACATGAATGAATTTATGCAAATTCATGTTGTCGACCCATGTTTGTCATATTTGTGCTATTTGATGACATGAGCAGGGCAGAGCATGCTGCTGTAATCCAGCACAGCAAGCAGAACTACAAAAGGTGCCTCTCTTTGGTTGGCCAAGTGCTGGAGTATGTAAAATCAAATGTGGGTGTGAGGTAAAGGTACCTGGCATGAAGACCCTCGGGTTACTCTGAACCCCCGGGTGTGGTCTAGATGTTACCACAGCTTTGTTGTGCCCCTCAGATCAGTGCTTATCTCTTTTGGACCTTAACATCCTCGTCTATAACATGATGGAATAACACTTCTTTTTCCTTGCAGTCCTTAAATTCTAACATTTTAGGAACATATCTGGACCCTGAAATCTTGTCAGGAACAACCGTGGTAAGATCTCTGCCTATAAAGCAGAAAACAATTAAGTTTTCATATATATATATATACACACACACACACACACATATATATAATACAGCCTTATTTTAATAAAACATTAAATGTAGGGGGACTTTCTTGCCAGATCCAGGCCAACTAATGGCTTTCCTTCAGCTTTTCCCACACTCAGAAGTCAGGTTTCCAGGCCTCTATGAGAAGCACATAAATACTCTCAACCAGGGCTGGCCCTTTGCTTCAATCTCCAGCTATCACAGGGAGTCAGTCTGATAAACATCTGCAGTTAGAATGGAAGGAGGCACAGCCTCCTAGACTTTTACAGATTTTTTTGGACAAGTAGCAGAGTCACAGAAAACCTAGAATTAGGTAAGAAAGCAGAGAATTCCCCCAGAGAATTCAGAGAGAGCTACAACTGAGAGCCTTTAAACAATCACTGTGTAGGAACAGAAGAAAGGAAAGCCACAACTCAAGAAAATAAGCAGACATTTTTTTCTTCAAAAAAAAATTTTAAAGATGCATGTTAAGCACTGATTTTAGCCCTCTATTCCATCCCTCAAGATGTCACTTCAAAAAGGAAAAGGTTTTATCCACAAAACCACCAGCGAGTAAACAGCCTTCACATTCTTAGCCTCATACACACACAGTGAGATATTTACTCTCTGATAAACAGCAATTGTAAATAAATCTCATTTAATCTCTAAAAGCCACAATAAAAATCTTTAACCTCCAAGGTAGAGTTTACAGATGTGTCTGCATGCCCTGCCAGTGCCAGAAAACACAAGGTCTTGAATAAACTACTATACCAGGAGGCACATTTTCTCGCTCAAGCATCTTACATTGACCTTCTTTAAAACAAAAATATGTACAAGGAGGAGGAAAGGGGAAAACCCAACCCCTCCCACCCCATTCTCTGTACAAATCGGCCAATAAATCTAACGAAAAGACACAAGAGAAAAGGACAGAAGCCAACAGGTGGAACAAGGCTTTTTGTTTCCTTAGAAATGCTCAGACACTTGATCTATGTTCCTCAGTCTATTTGTCTCAGGGTGTCTTTAATGATAGTTTTATTACCCTGATGATGATGATCAAGAATAATGATAACACTTCTACTCTGTGATTCCACAGCATCTCTAGCTGACGATTTCTCCACGCGTTTCAGACACAGTGATCTGTTCTGTTTCGCTCAATCCCAGGGAGGCATACAGCATCCCTGATCAGCTCCCTTGATTTTACAGATGGGGAAATTGAGGCACGGGGCACCCCACAACTCTACAGTCTCTACGACCAGAGGAATCCCTGAGACTGGAAAAGTTTCTGGATCGTCTTGTGGCAGAGTTCTCTTGCTCTCCCTTCTTGCCTGCCATGCCGCTCCTCCTCGGAGAGTCTGGGCTGGGGTGGTAAGGATCGGGGTGCCTCCCCTTCACAGCAAGGCACACCAGGGCAGTGTGTGGGAAGTCCACATGCACACACAGACCCACCGGCACACTGGCACACACAAAGCTCGATGCAATCTCTGCAGTCACTCGGCAGAGCCCTGGCCGGCCCTTGCTTAGCCCGAGAATGCACAGCTTGGAGCCTGCAAGGCCTCCCTGGGCTCTGGGCTGGGGCTTCCCTGAACGAAGGCTCTGCCCTTCTCTCCCTCTCTTTCAGGCTTCCCTCTCTCTCGCTCCCTCTCTCTCTCTCTTTTCCCTCCCACACTCACACCCTCCTCCCACCCCTCTCCATCCACCCCTTCTCCCCCACCAACCCAGAGGCACAGATCGTGTTACTGGGGTTCCCTCGAAAGAGGGGCCATCCCCAGCCCTGGGCGCCTTGAAAGACTTCCAGGGGCAACGCAGGAGCTCCAATCGCAGGACCCCAGCGCTCCTCCAGAGCAGCACAGGAATGAGACCCCCACTTCCAGGCACAGGCGAACAAGCCTGCCACCGAAGAAGGAATTGTTAGGGCTCTTACCTTTTTTATGAGGAGAAATTCTGGAGAATCATTTCAGAAACTGAGGGGGGAAAGTGAATGAAGACAAAAAAGACCCTTTTCCTGCAATCCCTGGCCTCCTGGTATCAAGACACCAGGACAACATCAAAGCAACTTAGGGGGAACACTTTAGGGGCCTATTGTCTGCTCTGGTCTGATCTGTTTTTCTTCTGACTCCCCCTCTTGCTGCGGTGACACTTGGTACGGCCCAGGCATTCATGCCAAGTAGCTTTCACACATGGAAGCTTGTCTCAAGCAATTGCTGACAAGCCACAAACAAGACATTCTCCCTCCCTTCTCTACGCCCCCCCTACTCCTCCCCCCTCCACCTTTTCCTCCTCCCCTCTTGTCTCCCCTCCTCCTTTCTTCTGAATGCAAAGTAAAACTCTCCAGTGACAGGCAGGCTCGCAGGCTTGGCCTAGCTGCGCACGCAGACACACGCACACACACACACACACACACACACAC
>NW_012116455.1:584971-621136 GCF_000951035.1 Colobus angolensis palliatus
CTCTCTCTCTCTCTCTCTCTCTCTCTCTCTCTCTCTCTCTCTCTCTCCTCTCTCTCTCTCTCTCTCAAGCAGCTCAGCTAGTTGCTGCTGCACTGGTGGAGTTAAGAGACAGGAAAAAGCCCAGGCTGAGTTGGGGGCAGGGAGAAAAAGAGAGAGGGAGAGCGAGAGCAGAGAGCCGCCTCCTCTGTCCTAGTGAAATGGCAGAAGAGAGGTGAGCCCTTTGGAAGAACAGCAGTGGCCACACACGTGTGCACACATACACAGACTCAGGCCATCTCGGCGTCAGGAAAAGTGAAATAAATGACCCGACAAAGGAAAAAACAAAGTCCCATTAGCTGGAGATTGGGGGAGTAGGGAGATAAGAGGGTGGGTGGCCCCAGGACTGGGGTTTCTGTTCAGTGGTTAGGTGATTTTTCTTCTTTACAATAGAGAAAAAATTGTTTCCTAAGGATCTAGCCTTCTTTCACTGCATAATTGAGCATGGACTTGAGCTACTAGTTACAATAAAATCATGAAATGTGTAAATGTGTGAGTAAACTTAACTGTAGGTTCAACTTGTACCCAGGATATTTTTAAAGTGAAGCTTTTTTTTTTTTCTTTTAGCAGAAACCCTAGAGAGCAGTAGCAAGGAGCGTAGTAACAAGTAGTGTAAACTAGGAGAGCTGTGAAGTGTGATGCTAAAGTTACTGATTGCCAGGCTGCTGGAATTTATGGAAGGTGGGCCTTGAGAGTTGGAGGAGGGGAGGGTGAGTCTGCGTGCTGTTTTCTAGGAATAAGAGGGGAATGAGGTAGGATAATGAATATGGCAAGAAACAAGCAGGAATTTGATTGGTGTGGAGGGAGGAGGTGGGGGCTGTAAAGGAGTGGAGAGAGAGAGAGAGAGAAACAACACTGCATTAAAAAAAGAAGAAAAATGGAAACCCAGAGAGATTGAAACATGCAGAGTAAATGAGATGGTAAAAGAAGGCATAAAATGTGAGCAAAAAGGAGCACAAAGGATGTGCAAATTTGCAGATGGCATGAAATCAGGAGGACCAATTGAGATCAGGAAGAAGAATGACAGGATGATTATATGACATTGATATTTTTAGATACTGTGGACTCACAGACCTAACAAGATCTCCTCTGCCTAGGCCAGAAGAGTCACCCCTATACAACAGGATCTGAATGGAAGCTTAGCTCCTAACTGGTGCTAAATCAGATCTGTACTTTTTCATGAAGATTGTTTAGACTCTATTCCTCAGAATCTTCCTCTACAAAATGGAAATTATGTGAACACACATCACTCATTCCTTCATAGGGGTGCAGTAAAGAATAAATTATGACTTCTTTCATACTTAATACTAGCGAAATGAGGTGTCACTACCTAAAACTTACCACATCAGAGACATAGACTTGTTCCTGTTATTTTCCCCCTTAATTTGCTTCTCCATTATCCCTGATCCCTGAACTGTCTGTCCCGACTCCCATTAATGATGATGATGTGGTGATAATAATGATAATAATTACTTTTTTTTAAGTATTTACTTGATTCTTAGCATTTTCCCATGCATTTATACCATGAAGTAATTTCTGTTAAGGTCATTTCCATTTACAGATGATAGAAAAAGAGGCACAGAGAGGTTAAGCAACTTGTCTGAGGTCACACAGCAAGGTAGAGGTAGAGCTGAAATCCAACTGAGGTCTGTGTGATTCTAAAGCCCCCCAGCATTTACCCACCATATTGTGCCTTCTCACTGGAGTAGACCAGGTAGTCCATGGCACTTCAAGTCCAGTCAGCCATACAAGTACACTGTTTTTTCTATACCCCAGGGTTGGGTTGGGTTTGGATCCTTTCATTTTGAGCCAGGGGAACTTCTGACCTCCCCTTAATAGGTTACTGACTCACCGTCCACTTCTAAGTGGTGGTGACTCACTATACACAATGAGGCCTCCTAGGTAAGAATTGCATAAAGGGTCGACTTAACCTTCAATGACTGCACTATTTTCAGATTGCTAGGGAATGGAGAAAGGTAGCTAAGACCAGAAAAGCTTCCTTTTCTTAAGTATAAAAAAGTTTTTTAAATAAAAAAGCAAACTAAAAAGGCCCGTAGATATTGATGATAATGATGATGGCAACAACTAACATTTATTAAGCATTTCCATATATTAAACAACCGCATACAGTGTAAACTCTTAGTGTTTCTATTTTCTAGATGAAGGAGCTGAGGCACAGAAGTGAAGTAAGGTGTTACGGTAATCCAGCCAGGAGGTAGTGGCTGAGATATGGCCCCAGGTGGTCTACCATTCTAGAGACCAGGATCGCCACCACTATGCTGTACTGCTAAGGCAGCAAAAAGACTTGTTCCGATTGTTAGAGTGAAAATACAAATGCTCAATGAGAGAAAGAAGAAAGAGGCCGTCATGATCCTAACATTTTCACATGCATTTTAAAATCTCATGACATCTCCTGAAAGTAGCTAATGAAGAAGAAAGCATGTGCCCAGGCCCCCAAACAACCTTTAGTTTTCCAATTCCTCCACTTGGCAGAGGACAGAGAATGCCAGGCCTCCAGGCCAGAACATGTTGGTAAGAACACCAGGTCAGACTATCTTGCCTCCAGCACTGATGGCTTCCACCTGCCAACTCCAAAGAGAAAAAAGAAATTCCAAGTGGATATGTGAACAAGGTCAATGCGTGAGCATTTCTAAGTGTATTTTACAAGACTTATGAATGCTGAGCATGGAGTATAGATGAAAACGTCCTAGATTCTTAGGCAGAAGACCTGGCATTCTAGTGCTGGTTCTATACTCACCAGTGTGTGAGCACAAGCCTTGCTATCTGAACCCTATTTCCTCAATTATAAAATAAGCTAATGACATTAGCTCTAAAACCCTTTCCAGTTCTGAAATGCTATCATGTTCGTAGTTATCTGGTTGATGAGGGAAAGACTGGAAACCAGACTGGGCGCAGTGGCTCACGCCCATAATCCCAGCATTTTGGGAGACCGAGGCGGGTGGATCATGAGGTCAGGAGATCGAGACCATCCTGGCTAACACAGTGAAACCCCATCTCTACTAAAAATACAAAAAAATCAGCTGGGCGTGGCGGCATTTGCCTGTAGTCCCAGCTGCTGGGGAGGTTGAGACAGGAGAATGGTGTGAACCCGAGAGGCAGAGCTTGCGGTGAGCCGAGATCGCACCACTGCACTCCAGCCTGGGCGACAGAGCAAGACTCTGTCTCAAAAAAAAAAAAAAAAAAAAACTAGAAGCCAAGGTAACTGACGAGATGTGTTTGGCACATGTGTGAGAAAATGTGTTGGAGGGGGTGGTGGCATTAAGGAATGGAACAAAGAATTAGACCCTATCTGGGCTGTTCTACCCGGATTGCAACACACCTCTTCCAAAATGCCTTCTACATGATATCCACTTTTCACTTTATTTTGTTTCACTGCTAGAGCTCCCACCAATTACAAATTCACTTGCATTATTAATAATCCTTTAAAAACGTAAACAGCTCTGGAAGGGATAGGGGAAGTCAGCCTTTCCTACTTTAGCATGAATTATTTCATTAGCCTACTTTTCTACAAATTCCTAGATCATATCAAACAGCCATTTAGAGTAGAGGGAGAAGAGGAAAAATGTAGTGGGAGCCGGTAGATAGTTTTGGAACTTAGAAGACTCCTTGGTGTAAGGCAGATCTGATTTGGAGGTTGTACAGGGCAGTAGAAAGAGAAGGGACACTAGGAAACGAGACAAGCTATAGGAGGTGAGGAGATGTGGAAAGCAAAGACTTTCAAAACTTTTATCTAGCCCAGCCCTGAATGAATTGAAGGACCTTCATCATTCTCCATATTCCTTCTCCCTTTTCCTGCATCTGGCACAGGCTCATAATAGGTTCCTGTGGGTTCCCTATGGGACTTAAGGTTCATTCAAAAATGGGAAAAATGCTCAGATTTCTAAACAACCAACTTACAAAATAACCATAGAAACTACAGCCCATTCATAATTTGATATCTACCTACATGTATATATTTAACTGTGGAAAAGAATGTGGGAGTAGGACAAATGAGACTTCTCCTCCACATTTCTGAAAGGTAAATTGTCTGACTTAAAGGAGAGAATCAAGCAGAAAATCAAGAAACACATTTTAAGATTTACCAAGATAAAGGAGCAATTTAGTGGCTGGCAAGATTAGAACTCACCTAATCTGAAAATAGCTACCTCTTACTAATAATAAGTAAATTAAATTACAGAAAAACATAGTACTCCTCAATGATTAAAAGCCAAGGTAAAATGGCTGCGTTTTGGAATTGAAAGATTCAGGTTCTGATATCAGTGTGCTTACAAGCTAAATGACCTTGGCCAAGTCTTTTAACTTTTCTGAGACAGTTTCCAACGAGTTAGTATGTAAACAAGCTTTACAAGCAGTGAAGTGCTATACAAATTTTAGCTAGTAATATATAATAATATTTAGTAAGAATAGCAGTGCTATGTGCTAGGCATGTGCCTTATATGCATTATCTCATTTAATCCTTGCAATTCACCCTATAAGGGGAGTACTACTATTGGGAATACTACTAGTGGTGTTTATTTACTTGGTCTCTAGATCCAGACAGACATGACATTGAGTTACAGGCTCTGCTACTTTGTGACTCTGGACAAGTTACTCAACCTTTCTGAGCTTCAATTTCTTCTTCTGTAAGATGAGGATATTAATAGTACTTTCCTCATGGGATTATTTTGAGGATAAAATGAGATAATGAATGTATGTGACATAATTAGCATAGTGCCCAGTACATAAAAAGTAATCAACAAATGTTAGATGTTGTATTTGTTCTCATTTTACAGGCTTGCTGAGATTAAGTACTTTGTCCAGGGTCACACAGTTCATAACTATAAGGGCCTCAAACCTGGTTCTGTTTGACCCAAAGCCCCTGTTATTTCAGCTGCTTTATATTGTCTATCTTGCTATGGATTTTTCAGACCTACAAATAACTGAAGGGACAGACTAATTATCATCATTTGTTTTGTCCTTATTAGGTTCCCATTTGAATGGTTAGTCTGTAAACAAACACTCAAGGAAAATATTTTCTATACAGGACACCTTAGAGAAACAATGTTAATATTTAAAAATACTATTTGAGGCTGAGTGTAGTGGCTCACACCTGTAATCCCAGCACTTTGGGAGGCTGAGATGGGAGGATCGCCTGAGGCCAGGAGTTTGAGACCACCGTGGCCAACATAGTGAGATCCTGTCTCTTAAAAAAAATAAAAAATACTACATCAGCATAGTGCAGGAAGTTAAAAAAAAAAAAGCTCAAAAAATTTAAAAATGGAAAAAATAAAAGTACTATTTGAAAAGACCGCTCAAAATGACCTACAGTAGACAAGCATCTCAGAAAAGCACAGTGACAAATTCATGATTTAGGACTTAAACATTATTCATTTAAATTTCATCTTTTTCTCTTCTCAGCTAAGCTTCAGGTCACTAGAGAGCATTAAATGGCCAAAAGCTCCAGTATAGAAGAAAGAACAAGGCATCTGGGTAATCCACAAACTGTAGTATATAATATGTAATATGTACTATGAGATGGGTAGAAAATTGAGAACTACAGTTTATATAAGCAAAAATATTTAAGGGAACACAACTAACTTATAAATATGTGTTAACAAGAGATTCACATTATTGAACTCTGGTAAGAGGCAGCATCATTGTAGTGAGGAACAGAAATTCCCCTATCCTTCAGAATAAATGAATGCAGCTTCTTTGTTCTTTTTAAACAACAATAAATCAGAGGGATGGACTCATATATGGGTAGGCCGACAGGATGACCTTTCTAGAATTGGCCAACAGACTAAATGCCCAAGATCTTAACATGTTTTTTTAAAAGCATAGCTAATTTTTTTTTCTGGACCACTTTCTGAAAAAACTCTAATTGTTGCAGAAGACCTAAGAAGGATCCTGATTAACTGATAAAGGAGAGTCAAAGAGATTTGCTTGAGTTCATATGCATTTGATTTGTATTTGTAATTGTTACTTAAATGCATTAACTAACGATAAATTGGAGTCCTGTGCATTTCATGTAGAGATGCGGCACATATGTATGTGAACACTCACACAGTGTCCTCTTGCAGAAGGATCAGCCAGGATTGTACCTTATTAGAACCCCAGATATGAAAGTCTTAGAATGTCTACCATGAACATCAGAGCAGAAAGAGGCAGCAGAGCTACCAGTGGGAGCAACTGGTTTTGGTAAACCATGAACCAACTTCTCCCCCAGGGGAGCAGATCAGAGGAGATGTAATAAACTATGGAGAGAAACTCTCCAGCCATTTGCAGAGACTCATTCACCAGAAAGAGACTGCCTCTTCTGATTGACCTTCGCTGCTGCAATGGTGTTGAACATGAGCTTACGCTGGCCTTGGTTAATGGGCAGAGAGTTTCAGGTATGACCTGGGGCACTCAGCTGTTCTCAGGGCTGCTTAGATGCCTGCAGAGGCAATAGCTGCCTAGGCCACTAGCCACAGCTAAGTAGATTCTCTGCTGAAACTAATCTTGAGTTCAGTTTGGACTGATTCTGAGAGGGCTATGTATAAAAGGATTTCTCACCAGCTGGGCTCCAGAGTTCGAGTTGTTCTGCCCTACAGAGCTGGATGGAGATAATTGCTCTGAAACTATTATAGTTGCATTCATAGTACATCTGGATCTGAGGTTGTTTGACCTCTGAAAACCTAAAATGGAAATAATGCAATTATCTGAGCTAAAGACAATTTAATAAAAAACAGTACTGAAGCCAGGAAAAGGAAATTTATCTTTTATACCATGTCTTTTGCCTAGCAATGGAATGTGTACCTTTCATAAAGATGAAAGATGCATGAAAGACTGAATAGAAGGTAGTGTTTTTCATTCAGTTCAATAAGTGTTTGCTGTTACCTATTACGTGCAAAAGACTGCGCTAGGACTGGGGACACCAAAATGAGGAAGACTTTTTCCCTATTCTAAAGGAGCGTTCCATCTAGATAGCAGAAAAGAGAAAGATGTACACTAGTAACCATGACACAGCCATCATGAAATAAATGAAGCCAGCAAGTATTATAGGCATTTTGAAGTGTCTGCACAACACATTCCCTGTGTTTTTGGAAAATAATCCCTAGACTACCCGTTCAGTTAAGCTTCTGCACTTATGTCTATACTGTATGACCAGTTCCCCTGGCCAATCCGATTCTCTCTCCCATAAATTTATTTATTTATTTTGAGACAGAGTCGAGCTCTGTCTCTCAGGCTGGAGTGCAGTGGTGCGATAGCTCACTGTAACCTCCACCTCCAGGTTCAAGCGATTCTCCTGCCTCAGCCTCCCGAGTAGTTGAGATTACAGGCACACACCAGCATACCCGGCTAATTTTTGTATTTTTCGTAGAGACAGGGTTTCACCATGTTGACCAGGCTAGTATCAAACTCCTGACTCCTCAGGTGATCCACCCACCTCAGCCTCCCTAAGTGCTGGGATTACAGGCGTGAGTCGCCATGCCTGGCCCTCTCCCAGAAATTTAAAAGTAGGGTTCACAGAAGCTAGTTGATCTCTATTAGTTCTTGAACTGATAAAACTGATGAGGAAAAAAAAAAAAAGAAGTAGACCCACTCAGAGACATAGAGATAAGAATCCATGTGGCCCAAGACAGAGAGAGAGAAAGAGAGACAGAGACAGACAGAGAGAGAGAGAGAGAGAGAGAGAGAATGAAGCCCAAAGCCCTGGTGGAGGTTTCCTACACTAAGATGTTCCTAGTTCTAAATCGTTCCCCTTTCTCCCTCCCACTAGACTGGTTCTAATGGATTCCTTTTGCTTGCACCAACAGAGTGAAAGCGAAGCTTTGTGGTTCAACCCAACCTTTGTCAGTTGCCAAGCACTGTGCTAGTTCTGGATGAATAGCAGTAAATTGAACACACAAGGAGTTTGAAGCTTCATAGGAATTTTTTGGTATGGGGGGACACCCAGTGTTTAGTATATACTATAAAGAAGTGCTTAGAGGACTCTGAAGAGGCAACAACTTTTAATTCTTCAGGGGAATTTTAACAGGTGTGATGGGATCACGCATCTCAAGAAGAGGAAAAGGCACTACTCACTGAAAAGGCAAGAAGGTTATATTAAGATGTTACTTCTACACTTCATTGCCCCTCTAATTTTCAACCAGGCTCCAGAATGGCAAGCTAGCTTGCTCCCTGTGACCCACAGGCCAAATCCAGCCTGCCACCTGTTTTTACACAGTACTGTCTGCAAGCTCAGAAAGGTTATTACATTCTAAAATAGTGGTTGGAAAAAAATTAAAAGAATATTTCATGGCACTTGAAAATTATAGGAAATTCAAATATCAATCTCCATAAAGTGTTATTGGGGCTGGGCATGGTGACTCACACCTGTAATCCTAACGTTTTGGTAGGTGGAGATGGGAGGATCACTTGAAGCCAGGAGTTCAAGACCAGCCTGGGCGACATAGTAAGACCTCATTTCTACAAAAATTAAAAATTAGCCAGGCATGGTGGTGCATGCCTGTAGTCCCAGCTACTCAGGAGGCTGAGGCAGGAGGATGACTTGAGCCCAGGAGCTCCAGGTTACAGGGAGCTATGATTGCACGACTGTACTCCAACTTGGACAACAGAGCGAGACCTTGTCTCAAAACAAACAAACTAACTAAAAAGAAGTTTTGTTGGAACATAGCCTCTCTCATTTGTTCACGTATTGTCTATGCTTGCTTTTGCACTACAACCACAGCATTAAGTAGCTGCAACGGAGACTGTATGGTCCGCAAAGCTTAAACTGTTTCTGTCTGGTCCTTCACATAAAAAACGTTGCTGACCAGGCGGGGCACAGTGGCTCACGCCTGTATTCCCAGCACTTTGGGAGGCCGAGGCAGGTGGATCACCTGAGGTCAGGAGTTCGAGGCCAGCCTGGCCAAAATGGTGAAACCCCATCTCTACTAAAAATACAAAAAATTTGCCAGATGTGATGGTGGGTGCCTATAATCCCAGCTACTTGGGAGGCTGAGGCAGGAGAATTGCTTGAACTCGAGAGATGGAGGTTTCAGTGAGCCGAGATCACGCGACTGCACTCCAGCCTTGGCAACAAGAGTAAAACTCCGTCTCAAAAAAAAAAAAAAGGTTGCTGACCCATCCACCCATTCAGAGGTTTCCTCTGAATATTTGGGAGGTGGAGATGCAACCTTAGGAGAAATATAATGGAAACAAAACCATGTATCAATAAGTACTTCGTAAGATTGTTTTAAGAATCATCCATACGATTTGTCAAATGAATAAAGACATGTAAAAAAGTGTATATGTTTTGGATCTCATAGAATGTGTATATAGATATACATATATCTAGCCTGAAAAGTATGCAATAAGCTATGAATATGGGTTATTTCTTTTTCTTTCTTTCTTTTCTTTTCTTTTCTTTTTTTTTTTTTTTGAGATGGAGTCTTGCTCTGTTGCCCAGGCTAGAAGTGCAATGATGCAATCTTGGCTCACTGCAACCTCTACCTCCCAGGTTCAAGCGAGTCTCCTGCCTCAACCTCCCAGGTAGCTGGGACTACAGGCGCATGCCATCACACCCTGCTAATTTTTGTATTTTTAGTAGAGATGGGGTTTCGCCATGTTGGCCAGGCTGGTCTTGAACTTCTGACCTCAGGTGATCCACCTGCCTCGGCCTCCCAAAATGCTGGGATTACAGGCATGAGCCACCGTGCCTGGCCAATATGGGTTACTTCTGACATGTGGATCATGGAGAATTTTATTTATTAAAAAATAATATAAATAATAACCACTTTATATGGACTGCTTACTATGTGCAGAGCATTGTGCTCATTGCCTTATGTATACAGCATCTTATTTAAATTTCCCAAGAACACTAGATGTTAGAACTACCATTGCTGTCATTTAACAAATAAGAAAACTGGAGCATAGAAGAGTTAAATAAGACCACCCAGTGAGTATTAGAAGAACCAGAAAGTAAACATAGACAGTCTACTGTGCTTTTTATGTGACTTTTTATAAGGCATTGGTCAGCAACTTTTGTACGTGCTTTCCCTCTTTCTAGTGCACCACACTTGGACTTTTTATGTTATGCATTTCTCGTTAGAATTTTTAAACACTGATTACTTTTGTAATCAGGAAAAAATATACCTAAAAATATATATAAAGTACCTAGTATGGTTACTGGCAGACGGTGAAGGTGGTGATAATGAGAAAGAGGAGGAGAAGGAGGAGGAGGAGGATGACAGCTTGCATTTGTTGACTTCTTCCTATGATTCAGGTTTTGGAACGATGTACCAGGCACCTTACATGCTAGTTTAATTGAGGAGACATTTGATGAATTATTATTGCTGTTATTATTCTTGTCACTATCAGGTGTTTCTTAGAGCCCCAGAGATGGGCTGGGGCTGTGTGGGTCTGGGATGGAGCATGTCATCTCAAGTCTCTAGCCCAAGGGTTAGGAAGAAGTTGTTCCTAATACTTCCAGCTCTCCCTTGCAATTCAGGTGGTCAGAATATGACTGGGTGGCCAGATGACTGCGGGCTTGAGTGATATAGAGTTCTAAATCTGGGTCCAGAACCTAGTAGCTCTGTGGCCTTGCTGTAGTTCTTACATTGTCACAGTTGGATATATTTATCCCATTTTCCCAATCCCACCTTGCCTAGTGGGGCAACAGGTATTCAAGACCACTGGGAAGGCCCTGCTGTCCCACTGGCAGGCCTCCCATAGCCTAAGAGCCTTTCCTGAAACATTCATTTCCTTGGGTTAAAGCTCTGCTAGGGAGAGGTGACATATTAAGCCACTGACACCGTGGCAATTTAATTTCATGGAATCATAAGATGTTAGGCTGGGAGTCACCTAGCATCTAAAGCCTCATTATTCCTGCATCTAAATCCATTTTTTCCTTTTTCCATTTACAGTGGGAGAGGTGTCCCTGCTCCTGTCTAAGCAAATCCTTCTTGCACTGTGGATCTCACTTGCCATTATTCCCTCTCTTTCCCACACCAGCACTGCTGCTGGCCTCTCTCCATCAGTATTTAAATAAGCTCATAAGCTCAACTGTCTCATAACTTCTAGGTCAAGCTTCTTTTTTTTTGAGACAGAGTCTAGGTCTGTCACCCAGGCTACAGTGCAGTGGCGTGATCTCGGCTCACTGTAACCTCCGCCTCCCAGATTCAAGTGGTTCTCCTGCCTCAGCCTCCAAGTAGCTGGGACTACAGGTGCCTGCCACCACACCCGGCTAATTTTTTTTGTATTTTTAGTAGAGATGGGATTTCACCATTTTGGCCAGGCTGGTCTTGAACTCCTGACCTTGTGATCCACCTGCCTCGGCCTCCCAAGTGCTGGGGTTACAGGCATAAGCCACCATGTCCAGCCTCAGTAAAACTTCTTATGAGAATTGCCTATAAACTTTGAGCGGCAGATGGGAGAGCTCTGGGTATTTAGGGCAAGCTTATGTTTAGGGGAGCCTGGGTCGCTTGGAGGAGGAAGAGTGAGTGATACAGAAGTTGGTTGGGAAATGGAGGAGGGAAAGTGGAAGGTTCCTGTGGACAAACTACTGTCTTCCTAATTTTACCTAAAACCAATACTAACTTTTCACAACAACTAATAAATTATATTGGGTTTGGGTACCTGCTCTGAGTATGCTAGCCAGGTCTTATGGGGGATATAGCTCAGTACCCACCACATCACTGCCTTTGATATGTTCACAGCTGCATCTGGATACTCAGTTACAGTATCAGCACAGGGTAGTGCATGATTAAGGCTAAATCAATGGTACAGGTTAGGGGTTCCCAGACAAGAAGCATCAGCGAGGGTCATTTGGGAACTTGTTAGCAAGGTAAATTCTCAGGCCCTGGCCCAGACCTACTGAATCAGAAACTCTGGGAATCAGAAACTCTGGGGGTCCTGGCAACCTGTGTTTTCAAATGCCCCCTGAGTGATTCTGATGCATGCTAGGGTTTGAGAACTGCTGGTACAGGCAATAAGAACCACTGTAGGCTGGAGTTTCAGGTCAGACTTACAGGGCGTTCAGCACTTAAATTTGATTCTGATCAATGAAGTAAAGCAAAGGGTAGAGAGTGTTCCAGAAAGAGTAAACCAGATGAACAAATGTATAGATATTGGGTTGTATAAACGAGAGAAAGGGTTGGGGATTACTGAGGGGGGTAGAAGGAGGAGCGGCCTGGCCTGGTTGACATGGAGATGCCTGCAGAGGATGATGGTGAGGCCAGGAAGCCTTGACTACTAGTTATCATCTGGGGAAATAGAAACCTCTTCTGTGTCTCTCTGTAGAGAGGGCTCCACCTACCACATCTAAATTCTTTCTTTCCTTTACCTTCACAGCCATTCTCTTCCAGCCTCTCATCTCCTGAGGTGAGGATCACCCCTCTCCTTTGACGTTCACAGCTCTGATCCAGGATGGCATTTCTTTTCCTGCCTCCCCCATCAGTACTTCCTCCTTCTTCCTCTGAATCCACCCCCTCACTACTGCTACAGATGAAAAATTATAAAACACTCTTGAAAAACTGTTCCTAGAGAGGCTATATGATTTGAACAAGTTCCTATTCAAAGCATCAGGGGAGCGACACCTGCCTCTTAAATCCTGACAGCGTATACCAGGGATTCATTAGGCATGAACAGAGGATGGTTTTTGGAGCCGGCTTTCTACTGTGCCTCAACAGTTAGTTACACAGGGACCTTGCAGAAGGCTGAATGTGTTATGATTGGAAGCAGTTCTCTGTGGGAAGTCCCTTCCAAAGCCCAGAGGAATCCTTTAAGGTGGTGCAGACTTGTTTCCCAGTGGGATCTTCTCAGAAGACAGAGCCTCCAAATACACGTTTAGGCTCTGATGTTTAGAGCACCTTATTCCCGAGAGGCAGCCTGGTGTTGTGGGATGTGCAGCAGGTGATGAATGCACTGGAAGAAGGGATTCTTTTTTCTCTTAAAGGTTTTTATTGGAAGACCAAGGTGTTAAGCCTGAGCTCTTCTATTTGCTAGCCAGATGATTTTGTCTCATTGAGCTAACTTTTCTTGGTTGCCCTATCTGTAAAATGAGGCGAGTAAGGCCAACTTGCAGAGACACTATGAGGATCAAACGAGCGGTCAAAGTGCACCGTAAGTTACACAGTCCCGCACAACACTGCTGTTACTGCAATAGTCTCTAAGTTGGTCTGCCTGTTTCCTGTCCTCTCCCTCCTCCATTAGACCTTGTCCAGTGCTGTGAACTGGTTTTCCCAAAATACGATTTTAATTAAATGGCAGGATAATATTCAAGATATTATTAATATTTCCCACGTCTGCTTCACCTGCAACATTCCTTTTCATATCCTGGTGGATATAGGTGACATGAGGGACAAAACAAAGAGACAAGTGCTTGTGAATACAGGGGTTCCAGCCCTTCACCTCTTTCAGACCAGGAAAGACCTTGCAACCCTCACGAGGAGCTGTGGCTGGGACCCTTGTGGAGTAGAGCTACAGGATGAGGATGTCCCAGGGGCACGAGGGGGAAAGCGGTCAAGGACCAGCTCCCTTCCCCAGTGCCTGCTAAGCCCCCCAGAACCTGGTCTTCACCCTGAGCATGGGGGACTGGCCCATCCTTACTGAGACGTTGCTTTCACCAGAGACCGGAAGGAAGGTTGGAAATAAAATTCCATGTCAGTTCTTGGATATTTTAGTTTGAGGCTTGACATTTGAAAAACTGTTACTGACCATGTTGCTTCCGTAATCAAAAGGCTTCAGCGACTCCTTACAGTTTTCAAATTCAAGTCCATATGTTATCCTGTCATCTCAGCTTCCTGCAACCTAATCAGCCCTCCCTGCCCCAGCCAATCCGTCAGATTTCCCAGTCTCTTCTTCCAGCCCATTCCTGGCTCCTAAGCTCCAGCTGGGTCTGTCCCACTCCCCACTAGGATCTCTGCCATGGAGTCCCACAGTTTCCTCAACTCATTATCTCCTCACCTTCTTTACTTCCTATAGTTCCTCTCACTGGTAGCAGCCTCACACAAGACACACTTAGAGGAGCAGAACCTGGGAGTCATTCCAGTCCTCCCTTCACATTTCTCCCTACATCTAATCAATCCTAACATCTGGTAGAGCCTACTTACTCAACATTTCTGGATTCTGTTTCTTTCTCAGTATTCTCACCCCTACTGCTTTAGTTCTGGCCTCATTATTTTTCATTCTGACTTCGGCTCCTGCTTCTTTCCTCACCACCCCCTTGCCTCCCTCCTCCATGCTGCAGAAGTAGCAGAGTATAAGGGTTAAGAGTTTGGCCCCGGAGACAGAGCATCTTTCTACTCCTTACTACTCAACTGACTTGGGGCAAGTGTGCATGCATCTCTCTGGAGATGATTAACATTATTGTGAGGCTCGATGTTTAAATCATAGTTGGCCCTAAATAGTGTAAATAATATAAGACAATGTTATAATTTATTATCTTTCTAAAATGCAAATGTAGTATGTCCTTTCCTATGAAACCTTTCAGTGATTTCCCTGTCCTCTGAATAAAGCCCAAATTCCATAGAACGTCCTCAACGTGACTTTATGATCTGATCTCTACCCATCTAACTACCTCATTTCCCATCACTCTCCAGTGGCCTTTGTACCCCTTCCTCCAATGTACCTCCTAAAGGGCCTCTGCAGCCCTTTGTGCTTGCAGCACCATGGCTCCCTCCTCACCCTCTGAGCCCCCAGCTCATTCCCCGGGAGAACCTTCTGCATGCAACTTTACACCTACCTTGGCTAATACACTTACCACATTGTAATAGACGTTTTTCTTTATGTGTTTGCCTCCCCCATCAAACTACAAACTGTTTGAGGGAAAGAATGATGATGTGTTCATCTTTCAAGCACATGATAGATATTTCAAAACAAAAGTTTGTTCAGTGCATTGATGAATCAATAATATAACAGCCATGATCATCCCTGCCTCTGTGAGCTTCCTCCTAGTGTCTTCTTGCTTGGGATGCCATCCTTTACTCCCATCTGTTTAGCTAATACCACACCTTCAAGGTCCAAATCAAGTCCCACCACCCTCAAAAAGCCATACCAGACTACTCAACCAGGCAACTCTGATAACACTCACCCCAAGCAAGCTCTGTGGCCTCATAAAGCATGATCACATTCTGCCCTGTATTGGAGTTATTCTCATACAGATTGACACCAACTCAATGAAGCGTAGGTTCCTTGAGGGAAGGGAACCCATCCCAACCTACCTGTCTCTTACGGCCTTCGGTATAGTGGGTGCTTAGTGTCTTTTAGATGATGAGTCAGTAAATGAAAACATGCGAGCATGAACAAATGAATTGATGTCTCCCTTGTCTTAACTTACTGCAGCAGTTTCCTGTTTTGTGTACTTTGAGATGTGATCATATATGATCTTGCTTTATGATTTAACATATTCCCTCTGCAAGAGTTAGGGCTGCCATGTAGGGCTTTTCTTTTTCCCACAACCCTAATGGCAGGGCTGAAAAAAAAAAAATAGGAGTTTTGTAACTGCTTCTTGAGGAATTGAACCAGCTCCTCTGACTAGAAATGGAAATAAACTGTAAAAAAGAAGAAATTGGTCTGGTATATTACAACCAGTTCCACTCAGTGTATGTGCTTCTGCAAGGCACTGTTTTTCTCCTGTTCAAGTCTGTTTCTCTAGCCTGCGGCTAAACATTACAACCAACGCAGCTCCCACTACTCTCATCCTATTCAATGCCAATAGCAGTTTTCCTGGGGATCCTTCTTCAGTTAAAGCCTGCAGTTGCCTGCTCCTATTCTAAGTTGATCCTGAGGACAAACTTTTGGCTTTATCATCAACTGGCAGACCTGGTAAGATCAGAATGATTTTTTTTTCAATAACAACAACAACAGCCAGCATTTAGTGAGAGCTTACAATGTAGCAGGTAATGAGCTAACTGCTTAAAAATATTTAGTAATAATAATACCTGATTACATTTTATTATAAGAGACTTGAGGCCGGGTGCGGTGGCTCACATCTGTAATCCCAGCACTTTGGGAAGCTGAGGTGGGAAGATCACTTGACGTCAGGAGTTCAAGACCAGCCTGGCCAACATGGAGAAACCCTGTTCTCTACTAAAAATACAAAATTTAGCCAGGCACAGTGGCACATGCCTGTAGTCCCAGCTACTCGGGAGCCTGAGGCACAAGAATTGCTTGAACCCAGGAGGTGAGGTTGCAGTGAGCCGAGATCATACCACTGCACTCCACCCTGGTGGTAGGGGGCAGAGCAAGACTATATCTCAAAGAGAAAGAGAGAGAGAGATTTGAATGGTTCAGAAGTATATAGAATAAAACATGAAATTCTCACTATTTTTTCTGGATTTAGTCAATTAACCCTTATAACAATAGTGAACTGATTATAGTCAGGCACTATTTTCTGCATTTCACATACATTAACTTGTTTTAAGCCTCACAACAATCTTTTGAGTTTCTGTTATCACCCCCATTTCACTGACAAGGAAACTGAGGCACAGAGAGGCGTAGAAAGATTCACTAACCTGCCAAGTGGCAGTGATGGAAGCGGCTGAGCCCAGATTCAAATCCAGGGAGTCTGGCTCCAGCATCCACGTTCCTTATCGTGATTTTACTGCCTTTGGAGTAGTAATAAGGTTATTCTCATTTTATAGATTCATTTATTCACTCAGCAAATATGTATTGCCAGGTGCAATATGAGACTCTAGGGCTCTTGTAGAGAATAAGGCAGACTTCAGGGAGCTTCCATTCTACATGAGGAAACAGTGGCCCCAGAAGGTAAATACTTGTTGAGCAAGGGTTGTTTAGCCAATAAACAGCTCTGGGACCCTTGGGTCTGACTCCAAGGCTAATTTTCTTAATCCTAGGCCATACTGCTTCCCTGAAGAGAGTCCCATATTACAGGCCCGGGAAGACTGTAAGGATTCCTGCAGGTGGGCAGCCTGGGTGACCTGAAATGTGCCACAGCAATGACCAATGTCATTCTCTCACCTTTCCTTCTCCGCTGTCCTCTCTCCCTTCTTCTCCTTATCGCTTTCATGTGCCTTCAAGTGTGCAAGGGTAGAATCTGATGGGGGCACTCAGGGCTGGAGAGACTGCTGCGAAGAAAAAGCCCACTCCCATGACTCTCTCCAAGCATTGCCTCAGCCGTGTCTAAACTACCTGAACTTTTTAAAATGTTGCCAGAAAAAAAGCTACTTAGCAACCCTTTCTTCACGCTCTCCAATTATCTTTCCCGTCTCACCTCCCCAGCAAATTCAAGTCCTTCCACAGTCTTCGCAAGGCGAAAGTTCTGTCTTGCCCCAGTCTCTCATATCGTGTCCTCCTCTGCACTGAGTGGGCATCCTTGCACTTCCTGCCTTTTCGAGAAGGTAAGTTGCCCCACTTCTCTAAGGGTGCAGCCTAAAGCTGTTTTTCAAACTCATATCCCTTTGGTTGCTTTATCTTATTTTCCTTTTTTTTTTTTTTTTTTTTTTTTTTTCGACTGGATTTTGCTCTTTCATTCAGGCTGTAATGCAACTTGTAGCTCACTGTAAACATGAATTTCTGGCCTCAAGCAATCCTCCTGCTTCAAGTGGCCCTCCCACTTCAGCCTCCCAGAGTGCTGGGATTACAAGCATGAGCCACCATGCCCTGCCCTTTGGTTGCTTTAGATCCTCTCCAAGTTCTTGTTATCACACTTCACTTGTGAGGCATAAAACCCAGCATGGTCTATGCTCGGAAAGAGTCAGGACTATTACCAAGATCAGGCCAGCTTCTGAGCATGGCTTCTGGTGGATATACTCTGGGGCTGGGTGGGCTGGTGGTCCTGGGAAGATCCCAGCCCAGTGCTGAGGTCTGAGAACTTAAAGAGGTGGTAGGGATGGGAGTCCCACAAAGGATGTTTCAGGGAGGCTGAGGGTCAGCTACCTCCCTCCCTGCAGTCCTTGGCCTGGGAACGCAAGAACCCCTTTCAGCTTTCAGAGATGTCTGAAGGAATTGGGGAAGGAGAGGAGGGCTTGGCTGCATCACTCTCAGTGAAATGTCCCCTACCACATGGGTGTGAGGCTTCCCATCACTCAGGCTTCAGAGAGCTCTTTAAAGACCCCTGGTGGCTCTAAGTGAAGTCCCCAAAGGATTGATCAAAAGGTGGGAGCCAGTTAGGGGTTTGGGAGGTGTAGTAAAGAGAATCTGCACCTTCTCCCTGTGCCATGGTGTTCAGCTTTCTCCTTTCTCTGGAACAGTTACTTTTCAGGGATATACGGAAAAAGCAACATGCCCATTTTTAGCTTTAGTCCATGTTCACTCCCAAAAAAGGGCTCATACAGGTGGTTGAATTGGGGGAGTTATGCTAAGAAGTAGGATTGGGGCCTTTCGGGTCTGTGAAGGCTGAAAGAAGGAAGAAGGAGAAGCCAATCCATGATGACTTTATTGGATCATCGTTGTGGGCAACCAGAGCTCAGTCCTACTTAGAAGGCTATGAAGCCCCTGTAGAATGCATCTCAGACTTGGCAGCCTGCAGGGCGGAAGAGGGAAGTATTAATCTACCAGTGTCTGCACCCATTGATCAAGTATTATCCTTTGGTTGTTAACTTCCCCATACTCTCAGGTTTGCATGTGTATCAGAATGGTCCAGCAGGTTCCTGCAGGCAGATGTGGCACAGAAACCAGGAACAGAAGGTGAGCACTGTTCTTTGCATCCAAAGGACGGCTCTGCCAGGTTTCACTTGCTCATAGCTGGTTGTTATAGCAATGGCTGAAACAGTAAGGTGGGCCCAAAGGAGGTATGTGGGGCACTGGATTCAGGGGGTGAATCCTCTTTCTACCTCTCTCCACCTTCAGATTCAGATCCTGCCAGTTCTTCAAAGACTAACTCAGTCCCCTCCTGAGAAGTTCTTCCAAAGGAATCTGACCATAGTCAACTTTTCCCTTTAAACTCTCAGAGCAGTCACTAAGTAGAACTTATTTTTGCTTGATCTGTATAATGTACTACAATCATTTTACTCCTTGGTCAGAGATTTCATGAACCCCAACCCCAGCATGTTGTACAGCAGTGGTTGCAAAACAGGCTTGTCAGTGTTTATTGCATTGAATGGTATAACAATTATTGATAATAAGAGCTCTGCAGTTTTTAAGTATTTGCTTCCTTATCAGCACCATAGGCTAAGTTATAGGAATGGAAGAAGAGAACCTGAGTGAAGGTTTTATTTGGGGCTCTGGATTTTAAATTTAGCCTCCAGAACCATGACACTTTCCTACTCCTCAAAGTCTTCAAGTTATCTCTAGCAGAAAATGTCCCCTGCAGCCTTCTGTTTGAAGACTTTGGCGGTGCTGGACTGGCCTTTCCAGCTGGTCATTTCTTCCCAGCCCGTTTTCTCACTTCAGCCTGGCACACCCCCTCCTCATGAAGCCTTTCTGGGTCAGATCCACTCAAGTCACTGAATTCAACTCCACATGTATCAACCCAGAGCCTTCTACGGCTAAGTCCAGTGATGCACTATCCCTTTTCCTGGGCAAAAATAAAAGCAATAAGATTTTCTTCCCCATGTCCCTCTAGAATTAGTAATGAATTTGCTCTGCTCTATCCAAATCCTTTTGCCATTCTCTGATGTTGACTCATAGGCAAAATGAGTGATTAGGGCAGTGGCCTGTATCAGCAGAACTAAGCTTACTGCCATCTTGAGGCAAAGGTAACTGGTCTTTTGGGAGTTGAACCAATGACCTGGACCTCATTGGCACAATGCTTTAGCTGACACAGACTAGTCCATCATCTACTTTTTGTTATCTAAAGAAGGGGTGCACTGGACACGAATAACAGAAGCCATAGGTAATTCAACTCAACGAAAAGCTAATGAGGGCATATAGTAAGCCAGGCCTTGTGTTACACAGCAGGGTACTCTGAAAAGACCTTCATATTTGGCATTAGAGTTCCTGGGTTTGAATCACAGCTCTGCCATTTGTTGGTCTTAGGAGTGATCTTAGGTGAGTCACTTGACTGCTAGATGTCTCAGTTTTCTCATAGGTGGGATTTTATTGAGGATCAGATGAGATACAATATGTGAAAGCACTTTTAAACAGTTGAGTGTGAGATATTATTAGTTTTTATGTAAAGAAGAACAGGACCCGATCTCTATCTTTAAGACTCTTATCTTTTGTCTGAGTCTGATTGGGTTGGACTTCTTCCAGAGAGAAAATTTCCTTGAGGAATAAGCTCAGGTCTCCAGTCCACTTGAGCAGAAGGGAACCTTCTTGTGGGAAGAAGTTGTCTTCCCTCCATGTGGTCCAACTTCGCCATCAGGGATGAGGCTGCTGGTGTCCATCCATCTGAGCAGGTGGCAGCTGAATGCCAGAGGTAAGGGCACACAGCCTGGAATATGTATTCATGGATTACAGAGAATTCACAGATCTCTCTGGGTAGACCCCCAAGGTATATAGGTAGATATTTTGGAGTAAATTGTTCTAGACAAATGGTTTAAAAATCAAATTTTCCAGGCTGGGCACGGTGGCTCACGCCTGTAATCCCAGCACTTTGGGAGGCTAAGGTGGGTGGATCACAAGGTCAGGAGATCGAGACCATCCTGGCTAACACAGTGAAACCCTGTCTCTACTAAAAATGCAAAAAATTAGCCTGTCATGGTGGCGGGCGCCTGTAGTCCCAGCTAGTGGGGAGGCTGAGGCAGGAGAATGGCGTGAACCAGGGAGGCGGAGCTTGCAGTGAGCTGAGATCACACCACTCCACTCCAGCCTCGGGGACAGAGCGAGACTCCGTCTCAAAACAAAACAAAACAAACAAAAAATTAATTTTTTAAAAATCAAATTTTCCCATAATTGACAGAAACCTTCTCCCCATAAGTCCCACTCAATCTGAGAAGATGTGTACATTCTGACCAGTAACCAGTCAGACCTCAACTAATTAAGTTGTAGAAATATTAATGGCCGTGCTCATGTTTGTCTAGAACTTAATGAAGCACATGAGCTGAGAAACTAGAGTTACCCAAGTTTGGAAATATTATACAGTGATTAGTGTTTAGGAAAGGTGGAAGAAAATTGAGAGACTTTAAAAAAAAGTCAAGATTGGAAATATTAGAGAATCTAATCTACTAGAAAAATCATTCAGCCGGGAATAAATGAGAAATAGGTGGTTGAAAAAGTTCTATCATTTCTTTCTTTGGCACGTGTTGAGTGTGATGTGGTAGGACATTTTCTAGTGGCTAGGGTATGTAGTAGATCCCTGTTGTCTGGCGGAGCACCCATCCCCCAGCTACTAAGTACTCACACTTGCACCCTTCTCTGGAGCCCTGCAGCAGGGAAGCACTCCCCGCAGCGATGCCTGGATGCCTGGGAGGTTATGCTACCTTCATCCCCCCACCACACACACATGCACACACACACACATTCTAGGGGCAGCTTGCAGCCAATGTACGGTTGTTAGGGATGGGAATAAAAGCGCAGTCCCCTTGTCTCAAGTGGGCTGACTCTGTGACGTCATTCAAGCTCCAAAGTGCCCCCTGGAATCAGGCTGAGGCTAGACCCACAGCTTGATTGATCTCTCCAGCCCTATCCAGTTTCCCTCACTCATATGAATTTCACCCTCAGTAAATCACTTGAGTAAGAATTCTCATCTCAGGGTCTGCTTCTAAGGAACCCAAGTTAAGACAACAGGCAATGCTGAATAAATCAAGAGTAGTCTCCCTCTGGGAGCTTGTACTGGGGGAGGATACGGACAAATACACAAGCATTTATAATGTAGAGTCACAATGGTAGCTTCAGAAGATACACGGTGCTCTGGGAACAGCAATAGGCACAGAGTGTTTCTTAGAGTTGAACATTTCTGAGCTGAGAGCTGAAGTACAACTAGGAGCTGGCTGGGTAAAGAGTTTGAGGAAATAAAGAATTTCTCAAGCAGAGGAAAAATAAGATATTGAGGATGAAAGGAAAATACTGTAATATATGCCCCCCATATCATAAATGGTTCAGTATGACTGAAGCCAAGGGTGAGAGTAGCAAGAAAAGACACCAGACACAGATTATGAAGGGCATAGTGAGATATTAACACATTTCTATTGTACCCCTGGGCAAAGGAAAAATAAAGAAGAATTTTAAGTGGACGACACATGATAATGAGAGGTGAAGCCAGCTGGACATTTCTGGGCGGAGTGGGGGACTTGGAGAACTTTTCTGTCTAGCTAGAGGATTGTGAACACATCAATCAGTGCTCGGCGTCTAGCTAAAAGATTGTAAATGCACTCTGTAAAAATGGACCAATCAGCACTCTGTAAAATGAACCAATCAGCTCTCTCTAAAATGGACCAGTCAGCAGGATGTGGGCGGGGACAAATAAGGGAATAAAAGCTGGCCACCACCCCCCCCACCCCACTCCGGCACCCAGCCAGCCAGCAGCTGCAACGCGCTGGGGGTCGTTTCCGGGTGGAAGCCTTGTTTTTTCGCTCTCCGTAGTAAATCTGCTCACTCTTCGCGTCCGAATGAGGTCTATGAACGCTAACACTCACCGCCAGGCTCTGCGGCTTCATCCCTGAAGTCAGCGAGACCACGAACCCACCGGGAGGAACAAACAACTCGGGATTCGCCCCTCTAAGAGCTATAACACTCACTGCGAGGGTATGTGGCTTCATTCCTCGAGTCAGTGAGACCACGTACCCACTGGAAGGAAGAAACTCCGGACACAGCTGAACGTCTGAAGGAACAAACTCCGGACACATTATCTTTAAGAACTGTAACAGAACCCACCAGAAGGAATACATTCCGGACACAGTAAGATCACTATTTCTTAAAAATCCCTGGGCTGCAGAATGGGAAAAAAAAGACTTAGAAGGCAAAGCTGATAGTAGGGATACAACATCAGTTAATATTTCAGTTGTAATATTACAGTTAAGGGCTGGAGTATTGGCATTGGAGAGAAAGGGACTAAATTCTCAGCTCCAACACTTACCAGCTTGGGTAAATTATTTATTCTCTTTAAACTTCAGTTTCCTTAATGGTAAAATGGGGCTACAGTAATAACCAGAGCAGATATGCACATTGAAGGATCTAATGTTCCAAGTTGGCACCTTGGAAGCACCATCAAAATGATCTGTTATTATCCATGTGATCTTAACCTGGGCAACAGTCGTGGAAATGGAAAGACATAGATCATTGGTGCTGTGGCACACACGTGTAACTCCAGCTCCTCAGGAGGCTGAGATGGGGGGATCACTTAAATCTAGTGTGGACAACATAGCAAGACTCCATCTCTAAAAAAAGTGTAGCTGGATTCAAAAATTGTAGGAGGTGGAATTAAAGGGTTGGATGTGGAAGTGGAAATGAAAGAAAGTAAGGTGTCAAGGATTTCTGGCTTGGGCAGCAGGTAGATTGCAGCATCTTTCCTTGAGATAGGACTTTAGGAGAAGGTGAAGATTCTGAATGGAAGCTATAGAACTGGATGTGTTGCTTTTGAAGAGCCTATGAGCTACCCAAAGTGGAATTGTCTGGAAAGTAGTTGTACGTGAGAGGCTAAAATTGAGGAGAGAGATCTGAGTAGAACATACACAGGTAGGGTAGAGGAGAGAACTCAGACAGTGTGTACTGAGAATAGAGAAGAGGGCGAGTCATGGCACTGGACCTGGGAGACAAAGGTGGGAAGACAAGACTCCCACTCTCAGGGAATTCAGTCTGGTGGGGGAAGCAGATAATTAAACAGATCATTAGAATACAGTGGAATACATCCCATACGTTCAGTTTTGGACCAAAGCTATGGGGTGGATCCCAGCAGTTGAAGGAACTGAAGCTAGAACAAGGACTTTAAAGGTCAGAGCTAAAATTGGAGATAGTCAACAGGGTGGGGATGGGGCAAGGAAGGAAAGGGTGGAACAACTTGGAAAAGATTTTGAATGCTCTTAAGCCAGAGACAAAGTAATTGACTGGAACATTGCAGCATTAGGAAGAGTGTTAGTGCTCTTGGATTCCATGCTTCTCAGACTGTGCGTCATGGAATCCTCAGAGTTCTGAGGGGCCGCTATGATTAGAGGCCACCATCGTGGAGGCGTTGAAACCAAGCAGACACCCTACTAAACCAGAGTTGTTATCTTGTTTCGCACATTAAAACTGTGTGCAAGCTTTCTTTTGAAAAAAAGAAAAGTTGTTGTGCCTGAAAAAAAATTGAAAGCTACCAGCTTAAGGTAAATCAATGTACAGATAAAGAATATGAGGCCCAGAGAAGCTAAGTCAACATGCTTAAAATCAAATCATACAGCTAATTAGGGATCAAGTTGGGCCTAGAACCTAAATTTTTGATTCTCAGGCTGGTGTTCTTTCTTGCTATGTCTGAGACCTTGTACTTCTAATTTGCGTAGTCCACATTCATTTGTATCTTCAGATTTTTCTGAGCTGTAGTAAAAGAGGTGTGTATTTCAAACATCATGGGAACAAAACGTGGGAGGGATCTTACAGAGCAGCAGTTAAAATCATTGCTGGCATGTGGTCTTTCACAATAAAATTTTTCCCTTCCTTTTGATTCCTCTAGGCAACAGCACAAAGTTAAACCAGGAAGTCCCTCTGCCTTGCTAGGGATCCAGGCTTGCCTTCCTGTCGAGGTATCCCATTTCATCAGTTGACCTAAGTTTGAACAAACACTGCCACCTGATGCATGAAACCTCTACTGTGACCTACGTTAAAAGGTAATTTTCAAAAAAAAAAAAGATAGAATCATGACTCATACAGATTGAACATGAACATGTGTTAGAGATTTTGTATAACTCAATCAATGAAAGAACTAGGCAGATATGATGACTAACTGGCTCAAAAGAGAATACAAAGAACATGTATCGATCAAGAATATTGAAATGAATGCACAAAAAAAGGGCAAAACTGACTTTTTCCACAGAGGGAGTGGGAGTCAACTGAACCTCTACCAGAGGGACAAAACTTGAATGTTTACAGACAACAATTATTTTGCAATGCTCTCAGCTAGTTACAGTTTACAAAGTTGTGAAATAGCTCCCACAGAATCCAAATCAGATAAAAGATAGCAGAAGGGCGTGCGATGGACAACACATAGTTTTCCAAAGATGTGCAGACATTTTCCTTACAACTATTGGAAAAGCAGAAGTATCATTTACAACAAAACATGGGCATCCCAGGTTCCTTTTTCTGTTTTATATACATGCAAAAATATAGAAATGTGTATGTGTATATGTATTTGCATATACTTTTTAATATAAAAATTTCATAAAAAAGTATTTAACCCTGAATTCATGCAATGTACCCTGATACTTTTTATTCTATTCTTTTGTTAATGCTGGTATCCACACAAATTAATTTCGTGACGTCTTAACGGATTACTACCCACGAATGGGTCAAGAATTCACGTTTGTAAACAGGGGACTAGATCAGTGCTCCTCAAACTGTCTGTTGTGAAGCACCAGTTTTTAAATATTTGACAGTTTTCAGTCTTTCACATACTGACCGATGCTTTCATAAAACACAATAAAAATAAATTATTAGGAAAATGAAGTGAAAAAAACTCCCATAGACTTACGCAATGCAAGCTCAACTTTTTATTGTTAGATTTAACAGATATAAAATTGGATGCTGGGGCAAGGTCAAATTCCTATTTAAAGGTTTCCAAATACTTATTCTGTTTCTATGCTTCATTTCTGCACACTGGAACAGTGATGGATTCCACTGGTCCTTGGACCACACTTTGAGTAGCACTGACTAAGTGACTACCTCTGACAGTACAGTGATTTTTTGTTTTCCAGGAACTGACACTCCTTCAGGCTACCTTAGTCACTGGGAGCTTGTTGCAGCATACCTGTGGCAATGAGAGAGAGGCACATCACAGGAGCATCTGGCAGCAGTGGCCTCCCGGTGAGTGAAATGTTACATGGACACTGGAAGGATCTAACACTGAGGTGGCCCTTCATCTCCATGCTGTTCACTGCGAGCATGCCTCGGCTGCTCTTCTGTGTTCTTCCCGATACTCCTCATGATACTGACTGATTGTTTTTTGGAATTTCCCAGTTCACATTCCCAAGAGAATCCACTGCCCTATTCAATCATCACTTCTGTTGCTGCAGAACTTTGTGCAGTACTGGGGTTGCTTGCTGCCTTAATGTTGGGGGTTGGCCAGGCATCCAGTTATAGGGCAGAGTAGGCTCTTGTGGTATAGAAATGGCCACTCTCCTTCAAGGAACATCAGGTCCTCTTCCTCAGCACAGCAGGGAATGGTGAGGAAGAGGCTAGTTTTCCTTTGAAGAGGATTTTGAGAAAAGGTTGGACCATCTAAAATACATTTTACAATTCTCTATTCCCAAACCCTGAATAATCCTTGGAGGTCACTCACTGTGCAGGAGGCTGAAGAAGGGTAACACTGACACAACTGCAGACACAGACCCTTCTGGCTCCACCTCTATCCTACCCTAGAACTAGATTAAAGAGAGACTCTGGAGAACTTACTCATACCCAATGGGGTACTTCTGCATTTCTCTAAAGTCAGGAGACACTTTCCGTTTGTGAATAGTTATACTTCTGAAGACATTTGCAGATCTTCAAACTGTTGGTTAAGCAATAGTTTATACTGTCCCCCTATAATTCAGAAACGCATAACTTCAAACGGATGATGACTTGGCTGGGCGCCGTGGCTCACACCTGTAATCCCTGCACTTTGGGAGGCCGAGGCAGGCGGATCACCTGAGGTCAGGAGTTTGAGATCAGCCTGCCCAACATGGCGAAACCCCGTCTCTATTAAACATACAAAAAATTAGCCAGGCATGGTTGCGAGTGCCTGTAATCCTAGCTACTGGGGAGGCTGAGGCAGGAGAATCACTTGAACCCGGGAGGTGGAGCTTGCAGTGAGCCGAGATCGTGCCACTGCACTACAGCCTGGGCGACAAGAGTGAAACTCCGTCTCAAAAAAAAAAGAAAAACGACAAACTCAATGAAACACATAGAACAATCAAGGTGTACTGAGATGTAGACAGTAGCAGTGAACAATTCTCTACCCAAAGCTGAAGGAGAGTCATTGCCCACCATAAGTCAATCCAAATCTGAGAAAATTACAACTTAACCCCTTTAAGGGTTGCCCATGAATAGTCACAGCTAGTTATGTCAAATCCTTGGATGCTGGAGTCTGTGTTTACATCTCTACCCATATCCTTTCATTTATTTCATTTCATACCAAAATGAACAGGCCTATTACATGATGTTTAGATTTTCTAGGCTTGTCCACATCTCCCATATATAAGATGTAATGTGTATAAAGTGCTTAATACAATGTCTGCTGCATAGTAAGCACTCCATAAATGTTAACTCTGACATACATATATATTAAACTTATACTAGCTAGATTGCTTGAGTTATTTTTTGTGCATGTGGCTGTATTGATGTCTGCTTAGGTAATAGCCATCTTCATTATTCAATATGATTCTGGTTTCCTCTGAAGTTTAGTGAGGTGTGGTTTTTCTGTGATGTTCTCCTCCACTAGTTTTCAAGCTCATCTTGGAAGGTCTTTTACAACCTCAATAACGCCCTGCAGTTATTAGTAGCAAGAATGCTCTGTACACTGTGGGCACCCGGCACATGCTGCTGGCTGACTGACTGATTGATTTACTATGCCTCCCCCTTGCCCATTATAAGCTTTCATCACTGCAAATGTAAGAACCTTCTTTGCTACATCTCCTGCCATCCAGAACAGTCCTCGTAGATCTCCCTGTCTCATTGACTCACCATCTCATTTCACCCTTTCTTCCTTTTTCTGGACCTTCTAACTTTTTCTCCCCAGATTATCATTTTTTCACTCAGCGTGCACACATTATCCAGTTTTGGAAAATACTCCCTATTTGCTCCTATATCTTAATTTGGCTGTCCCCATTTCTATGCTGCCTACTAGTATACATGAGACAATAGCTCAAAAAACAACTTGTAAAAAATGAAAAACTCCATGCAGACCTTCAGGGAAATTAAAAACATACTTTAGACCAGGAGCTGAATCTATGGGTAAGAAAGCTTCCTTAGCTGTGTTCTCTATGAAGCTGTGATTGGGTGAATGTTTTTAAAGGAACTCTCTGAATATGAAAGGGGGTTGGGGTGGGATGAAGCCTTGGGCATCTGGATGAGAAAGATTCAGATGCTGAAACAGATCTCTAGAGTTAATGAATTTCACAGTCCTTTGCCCTTACTTTGCTTATCTTAGTCTAGAAACAGACACCTGGTGTGAGCTTGTTAAATGGCAGGAATAAGTAAGGAGTGAAAAAGAGGTAAAGCAAACTTCTTTGCAAACTGCTCTCCTTGTGAAACTAACTAAGCAGGTAGCTCTATGAGTGATGGTAACTCACACAGCCTCTTGGTTTTGTGTTGAACATAGCACCAAAGTTCACACGCATTTACACACCTATAGTTTTTTTCTCTTTCTTTGTAAATCAGGTCTGGCCTAATTATAGGATTTCATTGCATTTTTATACATATAATAATCTAGTTTCCCCTGTAAATAATTTATTTACAATTCAATTAAACAGCCAAGGAGAACCGAATGTTAAAATAAGCATGTTTTTAAATGAGATACAATGTGTATAATTAGACAGAACACATACCCCTATCTTAGTGTTTGATTTGCATGATAATACAAAATAGGTTATTTGAGGCTATGCCAAATATCAGGGATTAGATGACCTTTAAGTTCCTGCCAAGCTGGAGAGTCTATGATTTTGTGATCTGAATGAAAAATGAAAAATTTAGTGCGTCATCCAAATGTTTACAAGAATCCAGCTGTTTGATGTCAGGTAGACAAAACACCTAGACAACTGACAGAGATGCTTCATTTTCATCCAGATGTTTTTGCATTGCATTGATTTAGCCTGACACATAGCAAAGTTAAGTCACTTACTTAAGATTTGTGACAAAACCTTCTGAATATACTGGCAATAAAATTGTTGAGAGATTTGCCATTTTAGTATCAGTGGCACTTCTGAATCCATAAGATTTGAAAATAGTCAATTCAGTTCTCTCCATTCTCCAGCTCTATGCTCTCCTCACTGTCTCCATCCCCCACACCCTCAAAGGCCTGTGTTAACCTGAGCTCTGACCCATGACAAAGTGGTCTCCTCGATCACAGGGCTGTGTATGTGGCCTTTGTCATGGAAGCTGCTTCTGTTCACAGTGATCACTGTGTCTTGGGGACATTGCTATCTGGGCCAAATGCTGGCCAAATCAGAATTTCCGGTCATCCTAAAGGCTGATTGCAGTAGGCAGTCATAGCCACCATTCATCCTCCCATTATCATCATCAATGATACCACTCATCTAGGTTTGGCTGTGATTCAGGGACCTGGCTGAGGTGACTGATGCTGATCAAAAGTCATTTTTTTTTTTTTTTGAAATGGAGTCTCACTCTGTCACCCAGCCTGGAGTGTAGTGGCATGATCTCTGCTCACTGCAAGCTCCGCCTCCCGGGTTCGCACTATTCTCCTGCCTCAGCCTCCCGACTAGCTGGGACTACGGGCGCCCACCACCACGCCCATCTAATTTTTTGTATTTTTAGTAGAGACGGGGTTTCACCATGTTAGCCAGGATGGTCTCGATCTCCTGACCTCGTGATCCGCCGGCCTTGGCCTCCCAAAGTGCTGGGATTACAGGCATGAGCCATCACACCCGGCCCTGACCAAAAGTCTTATCCACACACCCGTCAATTTAAACACTGTCCTTGAGTTTGCAGCTGTAGCCACACTATATGGAGAGCCCTATGTGGTTTTCACATCAGTGTCTTTGACTCAGCTTCTTATGGTTGCCTTGACTCCCGGTGAATCCCCCAGTGCCTGATTGCTGCCCATCCCAGGCCCATCTGGTAACCCTCATGCTCCGAATGTTGCAAAGTTGACCACTTGGTTTGAAATTGTGCTTCAAAGGCATCTTCCTCTGTGATCCTTCCTGGTTTCTTTTCCCCCAGCACCCTGCAGTCTCATTTTCTTTACCACTGCCTCCCTCTGGCTCTCTGCACAGGCCCCGTTGCTGCCAGTCAAGCCCTGCCTAAATCTGGATAGTATGGCCTTGGGTGCCCAGAGGGCTTTTGCTCAACCAAATCCCCTATGTGACCTTGAGCGAATCCTAACACTTCCCTGGGCCCCACTGTCCTAATCTTAACATGAGAATGTTGGACTAAATCAGGTCTGAGGTCCCCTCCAGTTCTAAAATTATATTATCTCTCTAATACTGTGAGACTGGCTGCCTTCCAAGGTGCCACTGCTCATCATTCTATCTAGTTGTTATGCAAGGATTTCAGGAGGAGGAAAAAAAATAAGGCTCCAAGAGTAATACCTTGAAAAATTATAAAATGTGTCTGCTACCTTTCTCATCTTCATGAGCCCCTTGTTTTTCTTCTGTGTTGAATTTAAAACTCAGAGACTTAAACTCACACATTATGACAGTTCTGTCACTTCCTTAAATTACGCAGTAAAAACACACAAAGGTGCAGGTAAGTTTAGCACCTTGAGTGTTTTAGAAGCAATGCTGTGCTGGGCCGAGGATGGGGGTGTCTGTTAGAAAGAGGTGCTGCACCAGAAGCCAGAAGGGAAGGAGAGCCTTTAGGGGAGAGAGACGTTAAGGGCCTGAGGGAAGGGAAGGTGCCTGAGCTCAGGGACTGTAAGGGAGGACTGTTCACCTTGAATGTCTAATCAGCACTTTCTCTGGAATTTAGATATGTTAATTTCACATGAACTTATTGCCTAAAAAAAGAAAATAAATTTAGCTTATAGACAGTCCTTGGATGCTTCCAGTGTTTAGATTTTTTAGATGAACAATCTCCTATGGTATTAAGAGCTTGTCCTTCTCTGGCAAGCATGGTCCAGGGCAGATCATGTTGAGTGCTTTCCTCTAACATATTTATATTGGTTACATCGGGTTAATGAACACCCAAGGCACTTTTCAAGAAGTCACAAAGGGGGTGAGTCTAAGGAGCAGGTGTTGAAGTAGAAAAGAAGGCCCGTCTACACACACTCTTTATGTGAATGAACCAGAGGTTTTTGCTGTTGCAATTGTGGTTGATTTTATAATTTGAAACCACTAACTGATACGGTGATTGACTTTCCAAAACATACCCCTGGTGGTGATTAAAAAAACTACTGAGATTATCCCCGATTTGGGCCTCTAAACTCAGGGATGGTTCTGGATAAGCAACCCTATTTCCAAGTGTGTCTTAGGTGATGCTGGTTGAGAATGGGAAACCCATTCTCTGGGAGCCAGCCAGAGAAGTTACCCTGCTTTTGGAGAGATGGGCTGTCACTGGGAGAACAGTGCATCACCAGGGAGGATCAAATTCATGCTCCTCCTCCCACAACAAATCGTGTAGCTCCATAGATACTCCTTGTTTCTCCTTGTCTCCCTTTTCTCATACCCATGTCAACCTCCCTCACTCAGTAGTCGACTCATTGAGGGTTTGCTTTAAAAACCTGTCAACATCTTAATCTTCTCCAAATCAGCTTCTCTATGGCCAGGAAAACCTTAGGTTAGGATGTCCATCTCTCGTAAAGTTTCTGTAGCAAGTGAAAGCAAGAGGGTCCATTGGGGTGGTAGGGCAAGAGGCTAATTCTCAGTGCAAAGGTAGTCACTAAGTGTCTTGGCAGATTAGAGGGTAGAGTGAGTGGGGAGAATCAGCTTAAAGAACCAAATTGGATTGGACCAGAGCAGAGGTATAGGTATGGAAGAGTGGTTTTGGCAGTAGCTGCTGATTGAGCCAAGTTCAGCCTGGAACTGACAGATGATATGGAAGACAGCTTACCTAAGTAGCTCCTGGATCAGAAAGGAGCCTCAAAGTGAGAGAATCTGGGGTGAATCTCAGCTGGAGTCCCCTGATGGGACTTTGATACATCAAGATCTCTTGGCTGTTGAGGAGATAGTAGGTCCAGAAAGAGGATGAGGAATCTGGAAAAGTGTGGGAGATCAACCATGCATAATTTTATCATTGTGGAGTGTCTTCTAGAATTTTACAGTTTACAAGGTATAATCACACATATTATCTTGTAATTTCCAGTTACCTAATAATACTGAGAAGTAGTTTTAGCTAACTCTATAATTCATTTATTTGTTCATCATATTTTGAGAGCCTTTTATGCACAAGGCACTGTGCTGGATACTCGAGATACTACAACGGACAAGACTACATCAACAGCTGAAAAGTAATTGCCATGTGACGGGATTATGTTTCGGTATGTAAGGGTAGCTGGGCACAGCCAGCAGGAAGACCTGAGATGGTGTAGGCAAGTATTTTCAAAAGACGTGACATTTAAGATGAGACTGAATAATAAGTAAAGATGAGCTAGGTGAGGGGCAAGGGATGGAAGCATGTTACAGCTAGAGGTACAATTTATTGAAGACCCAGACATGAGAAGATCAGAGAAAGTCAGAGAAAGCAAGCAAGTGAATTTGCCTTACTCTAGGAACCACACTGCGGTGATCACAGCTGGATGAAGAATGTCAGGGATGAATCGAAAGAAATGAAACTGGAAAGAGGAAGGAACCAAGTCTTGAAGGGTCTTGTAAGCCATGTTAAGAAGGATGAATGAGAGGTAAAGAAGATGACATTGAGCTTTCTCACTTGGACAGCTGGTGGATGGCTCGTGTGACTTTACGGAGGTAGGAAGCCTGAGAGGAAAAGCAGGTTTTGAGGGAGAGATGACTAATGCAGTTTAAGACATGTCATGTTGGAAACATCATGTGTCACTGTCCAGTAAGTAGTTGAAGACAAAGATCTGGATCTCAGGAGAGGAGCATGGGCTGAAGATGGCAGTATGGAACTATTGCCACGTGGTTGGTTATTAAAGACAAAGAAGTAGCTGAGATTGCCAGGGAGAGTAGACAGAGGAGAAACAGGCCCAGGATAGAGCTCCAAGGAACTTCAAAAGTAAAAAGAAGAGAAGGAGAACCCATAAAGGAGTTGAAGAAGCATGTTGTTCTGTTGAGAGAATGTTCTGGCCGTATGTCTCTGGGCAAGTTAGGTCACCTCTCTGAGCAATGGTCTTTTCATCTCTAACAGGGGCAATAATAGCACCTACCTTATGGAGCAGTACGTAGAAAGTTTATCGCAATTCTGGCACATAGTAAGCATCAGTTAAGGTTAGCTCATGTTTTAGTAAGAAGAATGATAATGAAAAAAAGCAGCAACTAGAGAAGTCAGAAGAACATGAGATGAAGGTGATGGCATGGGGGAAGAGTGTTGAGACAAGGGAAAACTGGTCAATAAGGACAAATGGGCCAGGTGAAGTGGCTCACGCCTGTGATCTCAGGACTTTGGGAGACTGAGATGGGTGGATCATTTGAGCCCAGGAATTCAAGACCAGCCTGGGCAACAAAGTGAGACCTTGTCTCTGCAAAAAATAAATACATAAATAAACAAAGACAAATGTGCTGAGGTCAAAACAGAAAGGCTGAAAATAGTCTATTGGATTTGGCTGTAGGTAGGACATTGATGACCTTTGCAAAGGTATGACTTTTGCAAGGCTTTTAGGAGCATGGTCTGAGATGAGGAAGACCTGGAGATAATAATTGTGGGAGAAATGGATTTTCAGATGAGTTCAGTAGTTAGGCTGATGTCATACAGCCAGTAAACTCCGTCGTCACATAGTGACTCAAACTCAGATTGTCAGACTCCAAATCTGGTTTTCTTTCCACCTATAGGACCCAAGGAAGATAATTTAACAAATACACATAACTCCATGAGTTCTGCTTAGTTAACTGAGGAGAGGAAGGAATGAAAAAAGTAAAAATAGAAAGAAAGGATGGGGTACGGGGAGATAGAAATATATAGCAAGGCACAGAATTTGTCAGGAAGGGTAATTAGGCAGACCCATTCCCAGGAAGGGGAGGAAGCTGAATATAAAATCAACAAATGTTTCTTGAATGCCTCTCACGTGTCAAGCATGTGGGGACTGCAGATGAAACAGAGACATAAGACATGACTCTTGCTTCCAGGAACAAGACATAAACATGAGAAAAATTTAAGTGCTGAACAGTTGTTTAAGGCAACAATGGAAGAGCTGCCACAAAGCAATATGTGATTTATTGTCAAATGAATTGTAGCAAACAATAAATGAAAAAACTTCTTCAGAATTTGCCAATGAAAGTTCACTCAGTTTCAGGTAGATGAACTGGGCCCCTCAGCAGCGCCAGGTACAGAGGCCCCTGGGAGTTGTGCCAAGAGATGGGGCTGCCCCTGCTAGTGGAGGGTAATAAGTCTTGTGGCGTAGGCCCAGAAAAGCTGGGTGACCCATAACTGGGCTATAGGATGAGAACACTGGTCTCCACCTGGCTCAGGATGTGTGTGTGTGTGTGTGTGTGTGTGTGTGTGTGTATCAGAGACAAAAATTGGAGAAAGACACATAGAAACCGATAGATAAACACAGAGACATAGAAAAGGGTAGATGATGAAAGATAGGGAAAGAATGCCTGGCACATGGTGGCTCACTGGGTAGATGAACAGGCAATCCAAGAAGATTCAAAGCAAAGTGTATGAGAAAGGCTGAGCCACGTATTGGGAAATCTGAATCAGACTCAGTCATGACTCTTTACCTGTGTGCATTTAGGCAAGGTTACTTGACATTTCTGGGTTTCCTTTTCTTTGCCAGACAGGAATAGCAACACCTGCTTTGCCAGGCTGTTGTACCAGGCCTGAATGGAATAACTTGTATATAAATTACCTGGTACACGGTCTGATCCAAAGTCCAGGCTCAATAAATGTCACTTGTCAGTGGCAGTTCAAGGTGCTTACAGATTGCCACCTTTCACTGAAGAAGTTTGAGATGCTTTATAAATATTAGCAGATGACGTCTCACAAGACGCTGGAAAAGTGGAAAACAAATGTTATCATCCTTATTTTATGCATGGAGAAGCTTGGCGCTGAGAATCAGGGTTTTGCCAGAGGAATAAGCAATTCTGTGGGAGGATGGGGGAGGGAGGAGGATGAAGCAAAGCCTCAACAAAGATTCTCAAACATGGCCTGCCTTCCCTACCCGCCCTCCAGCCAGCCAGCCAGCAGGTGGTAGGGTCAGATTACATTTGCTCTCCCCTGCCGGGTCTCTAGCTCTGACTGGAGCTGGCTGGTGAGTTTGCAACGATGCAGTGTAACCCTGGGCATTGTTTCTCAAAAAATCAGGCAGCATGAAAGAGGATGAGCTCTGATCAGAACCAGCACTGATTCCTTCTGAGAGCAGTCTACGAATCAGACTGTCTTTGGCAGCCTTTTCCCACCTCCTCCGTGACAACTTGATAATAGTCCGTCCTGGTGGAATTTTCTCCCCCAGGACATTCCTGCAACTGAGTTGCTTCGCCCTTTCAAAACACAAGCGAGCAGAGCCCAGAAACTGAAACAGCCTTCCGGTCTCATTAGCGCGCTATGTTTCTCTGTTGTTCTGATTTGTTATTGTGGTTCCTGGGTGTGAATATGATCACTTGTTAAAGGGGCCTATTTATACGAGTCTTCTCTTTAATTTACCTCCATTTCTCAGCACCCGAGGAATAGAAGGAAATCAGTGCACTGTGCTAATGATCTCTGTGGCCCGGGTTGCTAGGTGCGAGGGTGGAGGCCCAGACCCTAAGGAGGCTTTCAATGTCTGAACCAGTGTCACTGTCGCCTCCTCCAACCCATCCTTCAGCGCACACACCAGGGAAGTACGTCGGCGTTATGGCTGACTTGAGTATGAGTTTGTGAGTCAGAAATCAGCTGCCGGAGAAGAGCAGGCGAATTAAGGTTGAATGGGGATTGCAAGCCCATGTAGACAATTAATGGTGCTTCAGAAAGGCCGACTAGGAGGTCTGGAATATAAAACAAGTGTGAAGCCTTGGAGGGTGCTTGACACACAGTAGGTGCTCAGTAAGTGGGGGCTGAATTTGACAAAGTAGAACCAAAGCTATGGCAAGAATGCCAACAATGTGGCAGGGCGCGGTGGCTCTCGCCTGTAATCCCAGCACTTTGGGAGGCCAAGGCAGGCAGATCACGAAGTCGGGAGATGGAGACCATCCTGGCTAACACAGTGAAACCCTGTCTCTACTAAAAAATACAAAAAATTAGCTCGGTGTGGTGGCAGACGCCTGTAGTCCCAGCTAGTTGGGAGGCTGTGGCAGAATAGCGTGAATCCGGAAGGTGGAGCTTGCAGTGGGCTGAGATCGCGCCACTGCACTTCAGCCTGGGCAACGGAGCAAGACTCCATCTCAAAAAAAA
>NW_012116455.1:621186-634545 GCF_000951035.1 Colobus angolensis palliatus
AAAAAAAAAAAAAAAGCCAAAAAAACTAAAACCCAGAGAAATTAAACAAGTTTCCCATATCTAATAATTAGTGAAGCCTGGATGTCAACGGAGCAAGACTCCATCTCAAAAAAAAAAAAAAAAAAAAAAGAATGCCAACAATACTAGGTTGTTAGACCTGAGGCTTGGAATACCAATTCATTCCAACTCACCCTTCGCCTTAGTTAAGTCCTTATTTCAGTAGGATAAGAATGTATGTAAAGGTCCAAAACATGTCTCTATTTACATTATAAAGCTCCACAAAGTAGGAAATAGGCACCTTTCTTCCTCCTTTAGAACTCTATTCTTAATTTCTTATTAGGACAGTCTTCCCCTCTGTTTGGAAGCAAGCTCATTTCTTCTGGACCTGCCCTTGGAGGAGACAGAGAGCTCTAGTTTGCTGATTTTTGTTTTTTTTGTTTTTTTTTTTTGAGATGGAGTCTTGCTCTGTCACCAGGCTGTATTGCAGTGGTGCAATCTCAGTTCACTTCAACCTCTGACTCCCTGGTTCAAGCGATTCTCTTGCCTCAGCCTCCTGAGTAGCTGTGATTATAGGCATGTGCCACCACGCCCAGCTAATTTTTGTATTTTTAGTAGAGACAGGGTTTCACCATGTTGGCCAGGATGGTCTCAATCTCCTGACTTCGTGATCTGCCCACCTTGGCCGCCCAAAGTGCTGGGATTGCAGGCATGTGCCACTGCGCCCGGCCTCACTGACTTTTTTAGGGAGCCCTTTATGCACCAATCCATACAATGCCTCAACCCCCTTTCTCCACAATGCCTGGTCTTATTTCCTTCCATGTTTATAAGTGATCTCATTAACCAAACATTTACATCATCCTTTTGCCCCTGCCACAACTTCTTTCAAGGAGAAATCAGGCTGGATATGATGAGAAGATACCAATACTGGTGCAACCAATATTTCCTACTTGTCTGTCTCACTCACACCAATTCAGAATTAATAACAATGCCTAAATTAATAGTGCGCTCACCATGTGCCAGGGCTATATGTATATTATGTCAATTTATCTTTCAGCAACTCTATGATGAAAGTGCTAATAGTATTCCTGAATTATACATAAGGAAAACAAGGCACAGAGAGATTGAATGACTTGCCCAAGGCCACAGTAAAGAGCAGCAGAGTCTGGACTTGAACTCGAAGTAGTCTGATGCCAGAACTCATGCTCCTGACAGTCCTGCCGTGAGACCAGGAAGTTTGTCGTGCTTCCTCCTCTGTAGTCCCACTGGGGGTTCCATTATAAACACAGTGCTTACATTCTTTTCTGCTATATTGTACGGCGTCAATCTTTTTCCATGTCTGAAGATTTGATTTTTCCTTCACTAGTTATTCCCTTCATACATTCATTTTGTTCAACATCTGTTTCCTCACCGCCTACTGGGCATCGGTTCTATTGTGTACTAACTCTGCTGCAGTTCCGGTGACACTTTCCAAAGCCCTGGTGGCTTCAGTCTGCTTCTCACCTTTGCTCATCTCTTGTCCTTCCTTACCTTATTCCCATAGAAAATAAAGTTAACAAGGATTTTCAAGGCTTGAAATTGAAAGAGCCTCAGAAGTTATCTACCAGCCCACTCACTTTACCCATAAAAACCCAAATCAACAGAGCTAACTGTGGCAGAGCCTTGTTCTAATTAAAGTTTGTTCTTTTTCCTCTACTCCTTGCTACCTCATTTTAGGATCAGTTACATAATCGATAATAAGTGTTATTTGGTCGCGTGTAGCAATCTGTGAGTCAATTTTTAGTTTGTAAAATGGGAATAGTATTGATATTTATCCCTTAGGATTCTAGTGAGGTTTAAATGAGTAAATACATGTAAAGAGCTTAGATTGGTGCCTGAACTGATAAATGTTAGTGATATGGCTTGACTCTGTGTCCCCACCCCAATGTCATCTTAGATTGTAATCTGAATTATAATCCCCAGGTGCAGAGGGAGGGACCTAGTGGGAGGCGATTGGATCATGGAGTTGATTTCCCCCATGCTGTTCTTGTGATAGTGAGTTAATTCTCATAAAATCTGATGGTTTTATAAAAGGCGGTTTTCCCTTCTCTTCTCCCTCCTGCCGCCTTGTGAGGAAGGTGCCTGCCTCTCCTTCACCTTCTGCCATGATTGTAAGTTTGCCAAGGCTTCCCCAGCCATGTGGAACTCTGAGTCAATTAAACCTCCTTTCTTTATAAATTACCTGGGCGCAGGTGGTATTCTTTATAGCAGTGTGAAAACAGATGAATACAGTTAGTTTATTATTATATTTTATTCCACCTCAACATATTTCATTATTCATTTATAAGCCGATATTTCTAAATATTTGTGTTAAGACTTTTTGTCCTAGACATGGACTTTAAAAAACTGAACGTTTTTTCATCTTATGGTGCCATTAATGAGCTAATAGAAGATGTATATAATTTTTAAAGGCAAGTGAAATCTTCCCAGCCCTGCTTCCCTACGTAGGGACTTTGGCAGAGTCAGGTCATGCATTTTCCTTTGCTTCCAAAATACCCATTGGATCATAACTATTTCCCACTGTTACCCCTACTACACCTCAGGAAGCTTGAGGGTATAGCCTAGTCCTGTTCGTCTTTTTATTTTTTAGTTTTTTGTTAACTCTTCAGCTAAGACAGAAGAAGAGGTGATTTGTTGTATAGTTGTTGCACTCAGCCACAAGTGAACACAGAAATAGTCTGGGATGTTATAGGTCCAGGGCAGAGGACCAACATGGACAGTTTTTGTTATGAGCAAGGTGAGTCTCAGAGGTAGTCTCGGTGATCAGATGGCGACAAAGTTCTAGATCCATTGAGAGAAGCTCTAAACAGTAGCTTGCATTTCAACAACTTGTACCAGCATTTCCGGCCTCTACCATTCCATGTTTCTATTCCCGTGGCCTCCACTGGTGCACAGACTAGTGATTTACTTGAACCTTTGCCTCATCTTTCTTTTGCGCTTCAGCCTGCACATTCACTTCTTCCTCCACTTGGCTCTCATGGCACAGAGGTTTCCAAGAAAATGGCGCTAAGGCTGAGACCTCATCTTTTTATTGTCAGTTCTAAGCATTCAGTAGCTGGCACACAGTAAATGTTCCACACTTACTTGTTGTTGAATGAGTGAATGTGGCATCTTCAGATTTATGTTCTGCCCTCTCCTACCTACCTGCCCTTTTACCATAATCCCCAACTTCTTTCTACTATTGTATATGTGTGTGTGTGTATATATGTATATGTGAATATATATTTTTTTCTGGACTGAGTCTTCATTCTTAACTTTAATAAACCATTGAGTTTAAAACAAACATATAAACTCTCAAATGCAGCCAGACTGGTGGATTACAAAGAGACTATAAAAGGAACAAGTAAACAAAAATTAGTCAGAAGTGCTCAATACTACAGAGGGAGAAGGTACTTTGAGTATAGACACACAGTGCTAACTCTTTAAGTAGCTCTAAACCTACAGAGATGGGACAAAGGGGGCAATTGAGAGCTTCAGCTTTGTAGGTAGACAGACCTGGAGTTGAATGAGGGCACTGCCCTCTCTAGGCTTCTCCTTCACCACCAGTAAAATGAAAGAGATAACCAGTGCAGGACCAAGTGAGATCATTGTTGTCCAGTGTTTGCCACATTGAGAGGTCCCAATAAGAATTAACTATAGAGTGAGGCTATGAAGGGTCAGCATACACAATCATGTCACTGTAAATAATTACTATTTTATTTTTTCTTTTCCAATTGCAATACATTTTAATTATTTTTCTGACATTAACACCATATGGCACAGGCCAGTACAATGCTGAATAGAAATGCTAACGTTCAGTATTTTTCCACTTAATATGATTAGTTTTAATTTGTTTGTGGATACTTATTATCAGAGTGACGACATTCCCTTGTATTCCTAGTGTGCTGTGAGTTTTTATCATAAGAGGGAGCAGTATTTTGTCATATCCATTTTATGCATTGATTGAAATAATCATACTGCTTTTCTCTTCATTCATCTTCACCCCAACGAGGAGAAATGGCTTCTTAAGAACATCCCATGCTCTTTATTTCAAAGCTGTGATCGTAGAGCGTTTGCTTTCATGAGGGGAACTGACAACTAGGAGGAAGTGCCCCATTCCTCAACACCAACTCTGGGAACTGGTAGGAAATCTCTCCTTGTCTGTGTGAATGTGTTTGCCTTCTGGTTTACCAATCATTTTTATAAGACATTTCTCACTTGAGACTTGAACTTGAACTGACTGAGTTCAGGAGGAGACCCTGGACCTGTGGTGACTTTCCCTCTCCCCTCCCTCCAAACACACACACAAAATGCAGCCACCTGGGGAGAATTTGTCAGAAACAGCCAAGCATCTCTCACCATGTAAAGAGCAACAGCAGTCATTTTCATCATGACCATCATCATCATGATAGGTTAATAGGGCACTTGTGCATTAAGGACAAATGTGAGTCATAAATATAAAAATACTAATTTAAAAGAAATAAGATCATTCGTTTTAACTCTGTTATCCACTGTCCTTTGCTTTGCTGAAATTATACAACCAATCAAGCAGCAGACAGACACCCAATTGAATGTGGTTACCAGAAACGCTCCCTGCCTTTGCTTTGTGATTGGTTGAATGTCTCCTGAGGGCCAAGAGTTTTTTAAGCAACTGGTGCAAATGGATGCCTTTCTGAAATTAACCAGTTGATGAATGTCACAGCCATCAGGCTCCCCTCCAGTGTTGGGCCAGACAGTGCTCAAGCTGCATGCTTCCCTCATAGCCTCCAGGATGGTCTCAATCTCCTGACCTCGTGATCTGCCCACCTTGGCCTCCCAAAGTGCTGGGATTACAGGCATGAGCTACTGTGCCCAGCCTCACTGACTTCTTGACTAAGGGTAAGATGAATGGTCCAGGGGTTGGGTGGGCAACCAGTTCAAAAGTAACTGCAGAGTGCTCAGCCTTTGAGAACTGATATTTCTCTCTCTTGTGCATCCTTGAATCTATGTATGGCCTCTGCCATGTCCAAAATTTCTGGATGTTTGTTTAGAACTGAGGTCTTCTGAGGAGGAGTTTATATATGCGGTACAAAGACCCAGACTTGACCCTGGCTCAGGTGCTTATAAACTGTGGGAATGTGAGCATGTTATTACCCATTCTGAGTTTCACTTTCCTCAGCAGTGTAAGGAGAAAGTAAGACCTGCTTCACATGAGCATTAAATGATACATAAAGCCTGTTTCACAGCCCCTGGAATATATCGGGTGCTCCGTAAATGGTAGGTAGGTTATTATTATTATCCTTACTACTATTATGGAAGGAACCAAGAAGGTCAGCTGAATCCAGATATCACAGAGCATAAATGCTGTTACCAGAGAGTTATTTGTTTGGGTTCTTCTCTCAGTGGATCCCCTTTTAAAAAACAGATATGGATTTTGCATATCCTGAGGTGTTAGTAACATACATTAGTAACCCATCTAAGTACTTTCTTCTTGATCTGAAAGAGGCAAGGGGTTATCAGACTACATTTCCTTTCATCGTGATTTTGCCCAGGGTTGGACCCATGCCCAAAGGCCACTAAGCTGAGTTTAGTAACTGTGAGTTGCTCTAGTTAGCATTGGGAATGGAGCCTACACTCGCAAATGCTTTATGGTCCTGGTTGTTTCTGTCCTAACAGAGTACAGGGGTGGGACCAGGAGGCTGGGCTGGTCCTCGCTGTGTCACCGTCCGTGTGGCTTTGGCCAGGGTCTCTCTTTGGATGTCAGTCTCTTCATCTGCAGAATAGGAGGGTTGCATTTTATTGTTGATTCCCAAGTGGTGAACAGGGAAACAGCCCTTTGACAAACACCAGGAGTGAGGAAGAAAAGGGGTTAGGAGAGCAGACAGAGAAGAGCCAGATTACAGTTACTGAAAGGGAAAGGGCAGGGGTAGAAAATCTGTTTGAGAATAGTAATTCCTGCTTCCCAAAGGACCAGCACTTGGGAAACCAGACTAAATATCTCTGAGGCCATGGGAATGTACAGCCCACTTCGGGGTAGGCAAAACTGTATATGTAACCTAAAGAGGGAAGGATTTACATAAGGCTAAACAACCACCCAGAAGGGAATTAGATTTCAAAGCCTCTGAGTTCTGGCTCACTGCTTAGCCATATGCTGCACCTGTTTCCCTTTTTCTTTTTACTAGCATGGGCTCTCCCTCTAACACCTACTGACCATTAATTAATGGCCAACAAATCAGTTGACATACTGTACTAAGTGCTTACTGTTCACAGTCTAAGAATTTATGCAATAAACTGTATTTTTCTTAGGGTTTGTTAGCATATCCAAAGGCCAGTTGTTGAGCCTGGCAAGGTGATATTTTAAGTATCTGCTTAACATTCTATCCACAAGGTTCTGTTGCCTAGAAAATTCTTAATGAGAAGAGTTAAGCAAGCAGTTGATCAATGCAGGCACAGTTTTAGGAACACTAATGGACATCAGCTGGTTGGTGGACATTAGTTAGGGCAGGTAGGTCCACCTAAGACTCTCCTCGATTTATTCCTTTGGCTCTTGACTCTTGCCATGCTGTAATTATAAAGTGCTTTAAGCGTCTCCTCAGTCCGATTCCTCTACGTGTTACTCTGTGATGTGAGAGCAGGAGTCATGGAATTAGAAAACCTGGTTCTTGTGCTCACTTGCTGTCTACCTGCTGTGCAATACTGGGCAGCTGTATACTCTCTCTGAGCCTCAGCTGCCTCATCTGCAAAACAGGCAACAACTACACCCTTCCAGACTGGTGGTGACGATCAACCAAGGTCACCGGCAGGAAGAAACATATTGCAAATTGTATGGCTCTGTGAAACTGTAAGCTCCTTGAGGCCTGGTCGTGACTCTGTTTTTTTTTTTGTTGTATATAATATTTAATGCAGTAGTTCTCAACCACGTAAGAATCATCCAGAGAGCTTTTTAAAAATACAAAGGCCTGGGCTTCACTCCCGGATATTCTTACTTAATTGTTTTAGGGTGGAGCTGCGGCATTGGTATTTTTAAAAGTTCCCAGGTGATTCCAATGTGCAGTCAGAGGCAAAAATTGCATTTGGCTCTTTGCTGGAGGCTCAGTTCTGTTGGATGAATGAATGATTCTAATTATGACTTCCTCTCTGCTTCCCCTGGAGGAGTGTGCTTTGTACTGGATGGAAAGATGTTTCCTGTGTCAGGCTTTACTCAGGTGCCTGGCTATTTCTAGAACTGCTTTGGAATAGCATCTGGACATTCATGTTCAGAAGATGCTCACAATGACTAACTTGCTGGTGGGCAGCACCTCGAGGGCCCAGGAGGGGGCGGGCCCTGCAGCTGCCGCACGTGGCCACTGGGCTAGTATTTTTAAGTGGCGGTCAGCCAGGCCTCGGGTAGGCGGAAGGGAGCTGGGATTCCCTGGCCTCCCTCCTACTTCCCACCAATTAGGTCAGGTCAGCCTTTGGCTGTGTTAAATGCTTTAGGAAGTTCCTGGACCCTTTCCCATTGTTTACCTTGTGAAGACATTTCAGCCAGAGTTTTTAAATAGAACAATGCAACATGAAATTAATTTTCTGGGCAAGCTGGTAGTGAGGTATACTGGTGTTACAACTCTAACTTTAGATTTTTTACTTCAGCTTTTGACTGTACTTCCTTTGAGGAAGAATTCTTTTATGGAATTCAGCCAGTCCTAACTTTGTGTGTGTGTGTGTGTGTGTGTGTGTTCTCCTTCATCCATCAAATACACCATGTTTCAATGCATCAGATTAACATATACAATTGTGGCAGGAATTTCTTCTTCCCACCTCCCCAGGCCAGTATGAGCTTCCCCTGAAGCCATCTTGGATCCCCTCAGTTAGGGGCCGCTGCTCAGAATTCCCAGCAACCTTCTTATTGCAGCACTTCCCACATCCTCAGTCCTTACCCCTCCGGAAACAGGGCGCAGGCAGTGCTGTGAAAGTTCAGGCAGAGCTGGGCTTAAACTCCAGAGCTTCTTTCTCCCTGTTTTCTGAAAGACCTTGGACAAGTTATCTAACTTTTTCAGGGACTCAGTCTTCTCATCTCTAAAATCATGAGGGACTGTTGATGAATCCTTAAGGACTAATAATCACTAACCTGACTATCATGGGAATCCATGAGGTAAGATACAGTTGTGGGGAAGTGCCTGGCATGAAATTGTGTTTTTTGCTGAGGGTAGGATTCGTGTGTGTCCTCCCCAAATGCCCAGGTCCCTCCTTCAATGGGCACTCAACAAACATCCATTGAAAGGGCATGCATGAAAGGACATGCTGGAAATCTAAATCCTAGGACAGAGCAAGGAAGCCCCTTTCCTTCCCATGCTTCCTTGTTCAACTAAAGCTATATATATACACATACACACACACACACCCCTCCTGTGGTTGTGTTTATTTGTTGTGTCTTTTAAAGCAACAGGTAGTTCTCTTTATGTGTACTCCAACATGCAGCAAAGTATTGTAACCAGACTGCATCATCTGGATTCATTCCTGAAAGTTGCTTCATGAGGTTGAGCAATCTCAGAGAAGAACCTGGCCTCAGCAGAAAGAGGTGAAGGCCACAGCATTGGCTGAGTGTTCACTAAGTGCCAGGCCCCTCAACTATGGCAACGTACCAGCAGAACACATGGTACAGCAGAAGCACTCATCACCCATAAAACAGATCAAGACGCTGAAGTTCAGAGAAGTTAGGAAATTTCACTGAGCACTCAAGGTAAGACACAGCAAAATGGGATTCTTGGCTCTAAAACCCACAGACTTGCATTATATCCCACTGAATTTTGCATCAGAGGAACTGTGGTGGAATTGTGACTTTGCCACTAACCAGCCAGGAGGCCTTGGGATAGCCGCTTAATATTTCTGAGGCTCTAATTTCCCCAGCCTACAGGGAGGGTTGGACCACTAGGCGCTGGCACGGTTCTCAAATTCGGTTGCAGTGGCCGTCTGTACCAGCCACTGCTAGTGTCTGCAGCCCTCTAGTGGTGTCTTGCAGGAACCAAGTGGTACCTAACTTTTCCATGGCAGTTATTCACAAAGGGTTGATGCAGACTGCCAGGGCACCTGGGGCTTCAATGCCTATTCGCTTTCACTGACCATGAATCAAAGATAAGCAGGGCTCAGAGGAGCCTTGGAGATAGACTTGAGCTCATTGGTCCTCAGAAGGATTATTATTTTTAAACTTTGCATGCTGTTTGTTCTATACCATGCCTAGGACTCTCACTCACCCTTGAATGATAAAGAATGAGCCCTCCCCATAGATTAAAGTTGTAATTTTAAATTGAGTCATGGTATGTGCACATACCTGACTTTGTTCATATCCCACAGCCCTAATATAATCAGGCCGTCTTGGCGGCAACAGGATTGCTGAAGGGATGCTGTGCTGTGGACCAACACATCAGGTTTAAGCCCTGGTAATGCTATGCATTGACACCACTGGGTCTGTCACCTCTCTGCACCCCAAACTCATCATGGATAAATGAGGGGTTTGATGGAAGAGGCCTTGCAAATCTGTCTTGTGCATGTGCATGGAGCTGGTTCTTTAGAATGGCAGATTTTTACCATTCCATTCAGTCTTTGAGATTTTTGCTGATGGGAACATGCCTTTCAGGGAAGCTGGGACAGAGGTGTTAGGAAAATATATTATCTAGAGCTAAGGTAGAGTAAGGTGAACAAGGATGGCCTTAGGAACCACCTACATGCTGACAATTCTTACACATATGACCTGGGCCTCTTCCTTGAGATCCAGAGTTAGTATCTACCTGTCTACTCCATTTGGAAATCTAACAGATATTTCAAACCTAACATGGCCAAAATAGAGCTATTTATTCCCCATTCCTCCTAGATATATTCCCCCACCCTGACCTTTCCCACCTTAGTGAATGGTACCACTGTCTACCTAGTTGCTCTAGGAGCCCTATTTACTTTTCTTCTTTCAGTTATATCCCCATGTCTAGGTCTTCCAAAACCCCTTCACTCTACCTATAAAATATATCTCAAAGCTGACAATTTCTTCCATCTCTACTGTCTGCTACTGTAACTACCCTCTCTCCACCTGGATGACATGACAGCCATAGCCTTTTTTTTTTTTTTTTTTGAGACTGAGTCTCATTCTGTCACCCAGGTTAGAGTACAGTGGGGTGATCTTGGCTCACTGCAACCTCTACCTCCCAGGTTCAAGCGATTCGCCTGCCTCAGCCTCCCGAGTAGCTGGGATTACAGGCATGTGCCACCACACCTGGCTAATTTTTGTATTTTTAGTAGAGACGGGGTTTCACCGTGTTGTCCAGGCTGGTCTCGAACTCCTGACCTTGGGAACTGCCTGCCTCGGACTCCCAAAGTGTTAGGATTACAGGAGTGAGCCACCGTGCCCAGCCAGCCATAGCCTCCTAACTGGTCTTGGACTTCTACTCTTCCCCCTGGAATTCATCCTCCAGAATGATTATTCAGAAGAGCAGCACAGATTGTGTTGTCCCCTTACTGAAATCCCTGTAGTAGTTTTGCCTTTGCTTACAGAACCAAATCAAATCCCTAGTCTGGAGGCACTCCCGCTCCAACCCTCCCACCCTCACCAGCCAGTCTTTCTCCACCCACCCCTCCTTCATCTCACATTGCTCTGGCCACCCAGGCCTTCCCTCTGTCCCTGAAGACACCAAAGTCTTTCTCCTCTTGGAGCCTGTGCTGTCTTTTTTTTTTTTTTTTTGCCTGAAATGCTCTTCCTTTAGATTTTAACACAGCTGTCTTTCTCGTGATCAATACTGCCTCGAGTCCCAAATGTGACCTCCTCTGAGGGGCCATCCCTGCCGCCATTAACGGAAGCAGCGCCTGAGTCACAGCCCCATATTTTACCTATTTTTTAACCCTTACTGCTGCCTGATTTTTAAAAACGTGTTTAGGAGCATAACAGCACTCTCCACACTGGAATATAGCTTCCTTTTGAGCATAGGAGGTATTCCTCATGTTCACCACTGATTCTCCAGAGCTTTGAATTATGCCTGTCACACCGTAGGTCTTCAAAAATATTTCATGATGAATTAACTGACAGCTAATGAGCCCGGCCTGCTTCATTAACTCTTTACACAGTTAGGCTCATCATTATAGCACACAATTTTGTCATCCAGAAGAAAGAAGAAAGTTATATGTTCTTTTGTTGTTTTGTTTTGTTTTTTAGAGGGTCTCATTCTGTCTCCAAGGCTGTAGTGCAGTGGTGGGATCTTGGCTCACTGCAGCCTCCGTCTTCCGGGTTCAAGGGAGTCTCGTGCCTCAGCCTCCCGAGTAGTTAGGATTACAGGTGCATGCCACCATGCTCGGCTAATGTTTTGTATTTTTAGTAGAGATGGGATTTCACCATGTTGGCCAGACTGGTCTTGAACTCCTGACCTCAGGTGATCCCCCCGCCTCAGCCTCCCAAAGTACTGGGATTATAGGCGTGAGCCACCGCACCCGGCCTAGCGGAAAGTTTTTTCAGTTACACTGTCTTAGTTCTCTTCTCTAGTCTTAACTGAACATAGTTCTCAAGATTCAATTCTGGCTATCATGGTAGCGTATCTTCAAAACATGAAGAAATGTCTGCTCTGGGCTAGCAGAGATGGAGGGAATGAAGGAGTGTATGTATGTGTGATCAGTGTGTATTCGTATGTGCTTGCACACATTCGTATGTGTGTGTTGAGGGGCTGGGATTTCATTTTATAGTTGAGTGTGATACATGATTTTAAGCTGCCTTACCTACAATTCTGAGTGCAACTTAGTATAAATAAAGCACCAGGTGGCAGCAGGGGAGTATTGCTACACATTTTTTTTTTTTTTAAACACTTAAGGCATTTTCCCAGTGGATTAGCTGCTATACAAAATGGACAATTAGACACAGGCCCTGCACAAACAGCTTGCAATCTATAGATGGATCAGTTGTCATTATATAAAGCTCCATATCTTCATTATCAAAAGCAGCTCTGCTGAATGCCCTTCTCTGAAAGATTGTAGGCAAGGTCTGCAGAATCTGAGCAGGCCAGGGTGAGCCTTGCTCTGTGGAGATTATAATAGAAAATAAAAAATGACAGAAATAAAAATGGGCATACAAGCTCCGAACAAGTTAAGGAATGATTATGTATTGCAAATTATTTGTTAACTTGGCTATTTATAGTTTATTGTCTGTGTCTTCCTCTAGACTGAAAGTCTTTTGAAGACAGGGACCGGTCTTTTTCATCTTTAAATCCTGAAACACTTAGCCGAGAGCCCATCACATGAAAGGGACTTAATAAATGTTTGTTGAACAACTGAGAAAAAAGTTAAGAAATTAAAAAGTAAAAATGAGAAGAAAAAACTGTGAACACTGCTATACAGAAAGGAATTCGGAGCATGCCTTGTATGAATTATCTGAGTTGCATGCTCTTAGTCCCAGAGTGCAGTTTTATTTATCTTTCCTTCTTTTTTCTTCAAGAAGAGACAAGAATCCTTCCATGCCTGACTTCAGTGGAATATTGACCTCTTAGAGATTTTCAGATTAGGAAATGCAGGTAAATGAAAGAGGTTACTTTCCAGAGAAAACCATTAAGACATATTCCCATTTAGCTGAACCAGAGTTGCCCACAATTTTTTTATCGTTAAAAATCATCAGTGTGGACCTGGAGACCATGTTCTGTGTCTTGTAATCTCACTGTCCTAGTATGTTTGTTATCGTCCGAGAGTTGAAAGACAAAAAACCAAGCATGTTATTTCTTAGGAGTTGAGCTTCTCTTGAGATGAGGTTGCTTTCATTTCTTTTTCATGCCAGCCTACACTTCCCAGTTCCGCAGAAACGTGGTCCTAGAGGAATTTCTTCCTCCTTGGGCAGGAAGGGTGAAGAGTGAGAAGAGGAGGAGGACTAAGGTGGCTCCTAGAGGAAACAGGAGAGGCAAGCAGGGAGAAAGAGCTGGGCTGGAGCCAACTCTGGTACAGGGGACAGGGCACTGTGAAAAAGTAACTTGGGGTGTCATGTGGCAGATCACACTCCCTACACCTGCAAATGCAGGTTAGAGTTCAGATTAGATTAGCATTAGCTTAGGTTTTATCCCTAACTATAGCTTGAATTCTAAGGAGAAAATCACCCTATGTATCTTCTCCAGCTCCAAATCCAGAATCCTTTACTAGTCCAGGGAGTCTGAACTTGAATTCCCTTGAATGAGAGGAAAAGCCTTTCTTCTGCAATAATAGATTAAAAAGCCTTACAGATTCAAATGGAAGAAACACATTGGTGTGAGCAATGTAAAAATATACCTGACAGTTTTCTTTCCTGTTTGTTTTGGGCAGGTGGGTGGGTGGAAAACTATAGAAGGGAGGGCTGGAGACTTTGGCTGAGCTGTTTCTCTTCATCCCTGTGCAAAAAAA
>NW_012116455.1:635325-636443 GCF_000951035.1 Colobus angolensis palliatus
GGGCAACAGAGCTAGACTCCATCTCAAAAAAGAAAGAAAGAGAGAAAGAAAGAATCTGTGCATATAGTGAGTACATTCATATGGTATTAATATTTTAAATGTTTTACCTGTATTCTTTGTTCATACCAACTGCTACAGTTCAATAGAAGAAAATAAATATGCAACAAGTATTGTTTTTGTTCAAAAAGTGTTTTAAAATTATAGTATTTTATTTGGAAGTGAATCCTTAAATTGATCTGTCCAAAAATAAATCTGTGGTTATGAGTTTCTTTTTAAAAAACTGAAATGATCAGCAATCATATTGTTGATTCAAATGCAAGTTTATCATGTAGAAAATAAAAAACCAAGTTAATAATAATATGTTATGTCATTATCAATAAACTCTGCATTGGTGATTTTGTTTAAACAAAGCAGTGTTACACATCACATTAACGTAATGTGATCAATTTGAAGTTCATTTGTTTTACTTATATTTATTTTATAAATTGATTTGGTTTTATAGTTGCTTATATAAAAACTATAAGCATAAGGAGTGGCATTAACACCTAGTTTTATGATTGTGCATATTTATATAACTTCATAATAAATGTAATATAAGCCAACATTTTATATGTCATGTATTAGTTTAGGAGACGTTTTTCTGTATGAGTGTTTCCCAAGGATTATTCTGTGGAATGCTAGTTCCAGGAAATGAGCAACAACAACATCAAAATGCTTTTGTTAACAAATACATTTAGGAAATGCACTACAGCTACCTTTTTGGGAATTGATAGTACATGTTAGCTATTTCAACATGAGAAAACTGTGCAATTTTGACTACAGTTTTTCAAAATTATTTGCCTTTGTTAAACCATGTTTAAATGAAACAATCATTAGAATCTTAGCGTTCTACAAAACACAGTAAAGGAAAATTGTTCTGGACTAGAAAAAAAGCAGATTATCCACTTTTCTCTGCAGAAACAAGCAAGGTAACAAAGTCAGACACTTTAACGAGAATGTGGCTCCAGGGGGTGAAAGTATTGAAAAATAGACTTTTTTTTTTTACTTCTGCAAATGCAAATGATACTGATAAGGAAGGAAAGGTTGGAGGGTGTACTGAAAGGGTTGAGACTGGCTGC
>NW_012116455.1:637559-649935 GCF_000951035.1 Colobus angolensis palliatus
GCACCATCTCTGGCTCACTGCAACCTCCACCTCCTGGGTTCAAGTGATTATCCTGCCTCAGCCTCTCGAGTAGCTGGGATTATAGGCGCCTGCCACCAAGCCCGGCTAATTTTTTTAAAAAATATTTTTAGTAGAGATGGGGCTCCACCATTTTGGCCAGGTTGGTCTCCAACTCCTGACCTCAGGTGATCCGTCCGCCTCGGCCTCCCACAGTGCTGGGATTACAGGCGTGAGCCACCACACCTGGCAGCTTATTTATTCTTAATGCTTTCAGTTCCTCTCTTTTCATTCTCTTGTAAACTCACTCCAGTCAGGCTTGCACCCCCGCTGCTCTACCAAAACTATTCTTGTCAAGATGGCCAGTGACTTTCACATGTTGAAATCCAATAGTCAAGTCTCAGTCCTCATCTCCCTTGACCTGTCTGCCACATTTGACATCATTGATTGTTCGTCTTTTCTGGAAACACTTTGTGTACTTGGTGGCTTCCTGGTCACCATACTCTCAGCTGTCTTCCTGCCTCACTGGCTCCTCCTTCTCATTTACCTTAGGTGGCTCCTACTCTTCCTTCACTCTTAGCTTTGAAGTGCTCCAGGGTTCCGGTTTTGAACTGCTTCTCTTTGAATTCCCTTGGTGATGTCACCTAGCCTTAAGGTTTTAAAAGTGTCACCCAAATATTGACTGCAAGTTTGTCTCTAGCCCAGCCCTTTCTCTTGAGCTCCAAGTTCCTATACTCAATTGGCTACTTAACATTTCTAGTTAGATGTTTAATAGGCATTTCAAACATAATAAAACTAAACTTCAGATCTTTATATAGTGACTGCTGTGATGTGCTGGCCACGTCCCCCTCAGAACTGAGGCAGTTCTCTGCCAGCTCGTAGCACAGTCCCTCTTTAAGAATTGCCCTCAGCTGAAGGGACCTGTCTTGCTTAAGATAACACTCTTACTTGAGGCAGTTCCTCTCCATTGCCTGGTTGATGTGACAGAGAAAAGGTCCAGTCCCATTGCCTCAGTTTGAGACAACTCTGAAGAGTCATTGCAGCTCCATGTGGGATCAGCAGAGGCCTCTGTCACCGCTCCGTCACGGTGGAGTGATGCTCGGCACTGCCTCTCTGTCTGCCCGACCCTACCTCTCTCACTGCCTTTACAGGTAATGTTCCAGGGATGGGTCTCTGGGGAACACCAATCTCTGTCTGACTCTGTTTCCTGAGGAACCTGACTTAAGATAGTAAATATTGAGAACAGTGCTAGGAAACAGACTCTAAAAAGCATTTTGGAACTGGATCACCAGCCCGTTGCTGGGAATGAAAGCTCCACTACTGTTTGGTAGTTGGAATACTCACAGCCTTTGGTGTTCTGTAGTAGTTTTTAAAGCTATCATCACCTATTGTTCTATCAACGATTAAAAAGGATGTTGAAATCGCTATTATGATTGTGGATTTATCTGTTTCTTCATTCAGGTCTATCAGTTTTTGATGCTCTTTTAGTAAGTACATATACACATTTGGGCTTAGGTATAACTTCTCGAAGAATAGACCTTCCTGTCATTTTAAATACCCTTCTTTATTCCTGGTTATATGCTTTATTCTGAAGTATACTTTGTTTCCCTTTTGCTAGTTTACTGATGTGAGTCAATATATTTCATTTTCAGCCTCCGTCATATTTATATGTTTCTTTCGTCCTTTGTTCAAGGCCCCTTTAGAAACATCTTCTCTATGAAACTTCTCAAGACAGAACTTGTTATTATTTCTAGTGTTTGTACTAAGCATGGAGTCCACTGGGCGCGAATTGCTTGTGTTGGTTTTCACTTTACTAAGCATGGATTACAGGGGTTTGCCTTAATTATGGATTGACTGCTCTTGGATCAGACACACATCTACTGTCCAAAATATGTGGCGCGGGGTGGAGGGTCATGTGATATAATATGGCTGTTTAGAGCAACCTCTTTGTTAGTGCCTATAGATGGGCCATTTCTTTAATTGAAAATAGAGAACTTTATATGCTGTATATACCATTGGTGAAAAAATATAAGGTGAAGCTGAAATATCACATGATCTGTCTTATGTTTGTAAAATTTATCTATATTTTTGCATGTAGCTTTTGTTTGTTCACATCTTATTTAATATTGCATTGTATGAATATACCACACTCTATGTATTTTTCTGTAGATATCCATATGGAACACTATTACTTTTCGAAGTGATCTTTAAAATGCTTGTTTATACTATCAGTTTATACTAACAGTTAAAATTGTGAGGTCATGTTTCTAGGAAAAATGACCAAGTCTATACATTATTCTGTCTTTCGCCATTACAATCTGGATATTTCTTGGATATTCAAATATTATTATTTGTTTAATGTTATTTAAAGATAATCATCTCCCATCAAATGTACTTGGCAGTTCAGAATATAATAATAGAGTGTCCTGTAACGTGAGAAATTTTGCGAATATCTGTCTTTTCTGCGTGACAACGTTGCAAGAGAAATGAAGAATGTGTCCCCCCAAACACACAAATGTTTATTGTAGTTTTATTTGTAATTGTCTCAAACTGGAAGTGACCCAAATTTCTATCAAAAACAGTGAATGGATAAAAATATTGTGGTTTATTTATACAATGGAATACTAATCAACATTAAAAAGTAACAAATTATTGATAAACAGAATCTCAAAATCGTTTGGTCATGTCTGGAAGATCTATATTTACATGTTCATCTTCATGATAGTGAAGGCCAAGCAAGGTGTTAAGAAGAGAGGTATGGGGGAAGGGGTGGCTATATTAAAATGGCAAAGGCAACCTCTTTGAGAAAGGAATATTTGAGATTGATCTTAAGAGTGAGAATGAGCCAGCTATAGGAAGAGTTAGGAGAAAGCACTCCAGGCTAAAAGAACAGCAAGTGCAAAGTCCTTGAGTCAAGAAAGGCCTTGCTTTGTGAAACAGAGAGACCTCCTGTGACTGAAACAGAACAAAGAGAAGACCAGTATGAGACAGATGGAGAGTGGCAGGAGACAGGAGTGGTTGGAGACAGAGGCAGGAGCCAGATTATATAGATCCCTACAACCTAAGGTAAGAAGCATACTTTTAAAATAAACTTTATTGGGGTTACATTATTATAATAAAATACATATAATATATTACATATGTTGTATTTTATATATATGTAGACACACACACACACACACATACGCACTTCCATTGCCCAAAAAGCTCCCTCCTTCCTCTTTCTAGTCAATCTTCCCTGTTCTCAGCCCTAGCCTTTCTTATTTCTGTCACTGTGGATTGGAATGCACACAAAAAGGAAGGAAGCTGGAGCTCTGATCGGTGGAATGCAGGTACCTCGACCGTTTATAATAAGGAATTATCTGCCTGGCTTGAGAGGCTTGCGGACACCAGACAGGAGGAACAATAACCTCAGGAATCATCTGGAGTTCCCCTAGAGCCAGAACATACCTCAGTTACAATCATGCTAAATTTCACTAACTTAACCTTGTGAGATAATAAGGCTACTAACAGTCAAAGTGTTTCTGAACTTCATCTCCAGGACAGAGCCCATACGCCTAAGTATGGACATCCAAATGCCTTCTATGAGAGCTCATAGTAAATTCACAAACTTGTTATTGACGAGTAAATGAGATGATTTGGGGGAAGTGCTTTAACACTATTTGGCTCATGAAATTACAGCTAATATTGCTGTATTTTAATATTATAAAAATGGGAATCACCTGAAGTCAGGCTGGTCTTGAACTCCTGGCTTCAGGTGATTCACCTGCTTTGGCCTCCCAAAGTGCTTAATGTTTTCACTGGATGTAGATTTCTGGGCTGGCCATTTCCCCTCAGAACTTTAAATATGTCATTCTATTGCCTACTGGCTTGCATCGTTTCTGACAAGAAGTCTGTGATAATTCTTATCCTTGTTCCTCTGTATATAATGTCTTTTCATATGGTTGCTTTCAATATTTTCTGTTTATCAGAGGTTTTTCTTTTTAAACAATTTGATTGTAATGTACCTTGGTGGTATTGGTGTTGGTGTTGATGTTGGTGATGTGATTTCTGGTTGATATTCTTGAAATATCATTTTGGCTACCTTATAGAAAATGAATTAGAATGATGTTAAGAGCAGAATCAGAAAAAGCTATGGGGGGAAAAAATGTGTGTGTATGTATGTATATACATATATACACACATTATAAATACACATACACACATATACATATATATATATATATATTTTTTTTTTTTTTTTTTGAGAGAGAATCTCATTCTTGTTGCCCAGGCTGGAGTGCAGTGGGGCAATCTTAGCTCGCTGCAACCTCTGCCTCCCGGATTCAAACAATTCTCCTGTCTCAGTCTCCCAAGTTTCTGGGATTACAGGTGCCTGCCACCACACCTGGCTAATTTTTATACTTTTGGTAGAGACGGGGTTTCCCTGTGTTGGCCAGGCTGGTCTCAAACTCCTGACATCAGGTGATCCTGCCCACCTTGGCCTCCCAAAGTGCTGGGGTTACAGGCCACTGCACCTGGCCACCATGGGAAAAATATTACAGGAATCTGAGCAAAGACTGTTAGTGACTTGCTCAGGTTTGTGGTAGGGTAGAAGGGATAGTCTTCAGAAAATTAGGTCATGAATTGAATGTGGAATATGGTTTGAGAATTGGTGGAAGATGAATAGAGGATCAGATAAAGAGCAGGGAAAACCAAAAACTTCGTTTCGAACATAGTAAATTTGTAATGCCTACTAGACATTCAGGAGGAGATGTCAAAGAGGCAGTCAAATCTCTAAGTCTTAAGCCGAGGAGAGATGTATAGACTGGAAAAATACATTTGAGAGTTGCAGACATAGGGGTTTTAAAGTTATAAGAACGGATAAGACACTCTTAAAAGGGTGACTGAAGTACTAAAACTTGACATCCCCTCTCGTAGGGCATGTGGTACATTTCTTAGTTTTATTTGTAAATCTCTAACCCTGTAATATTAAAGGCAGTGAAGCAGATACTGACCTTATATATGTGGAATGTTCAATGCAGACTGGGTCAGTGGTGGACATACAGAAGATGTCTAAGAGCCTCAGGTTGCTGGGGAAATAACCCATTGCAGTGTGGAGGACAGGACTGACCCTGGTGCCTGTTATTGTGATGGCCACCAGGGTCAGTCTTATCCTATTATGGCTGTTCCCCAGCAGAGTAGTCAGGTAAATGACCAGGAAGACCGAAAAGAACATGCCCTATAGGTTGGATGTTGGAAAATCCCAAGAAGACATATTTGGTGACATTTGATCGATTGTTTACTCAAATGGCATCACAGCTACAAAACAATGAGAAAAAATAAACCATAATGAAAATGTACAGCGAGTACTGTTTGTAAACTTGTAGGGTTATGCCAAATGATTTTAGGAGCAAAGCAGCCTGGACTGTGGAGAAAAGCAAGCAGGACTGCCTTCAGGAAGACCACCACTTCTCCTGATAGGATGGACCTTGCCATCTCAGGCTCAGGCAGCTCCCATGTTCACATGAATGCACTAGTTCAAACCTGTGTGAATCTCTGTGTTAAAGTGAGCTCACTTTCCAAAGGCTATGTAAACCTCCCTCTTAGCGTTGCTTTCACTGTACTATTATTTAACTTTATTTATGTGAAGGTCTCATTATGAATATAATAGACGTTTATGAATAAAAATTATACAAAAAGATGCTTAACATTTTCCAAATAAATGTTTCACTTTGATGTATTTTGTTACATTCTCATTCTCTTTTCCTCTCGCCCTCTCTTCTCTACTATTCTCTTTCTGTGTCTCTCTCTTCATTTGTATCTGTATATGTGTCTGTATCTTCACAAAATAGATATTTTTGTATTTAATTTTGTATCTTTTAAAAAGTAGTATCATCACCCTCAGCACAGTGGGCAGCACGTCAGTCTCATCATAAAAAACTAATATTGTAGCACAAACATTTTCCATAGATTTCAGTATATTTGAATGTACAATTTCCAATGGCTGTGTAATATTCCATTATATGGAAATATATATAAATTGCGTTTAATTATTCCACATTGGTCAATATTTAGGTTGTGTTCATGATTTTTCTTTTATGGAAGTGTTGCAATAAGCATTTTTTATATTATTGTATGCCATCTTTTGCTAATTTCCTTAAGTTAAATGTTTGAGTTCGGGGTTTTTTTTTTTTTTTTGAGATAGAGTTTCACTCTTGTTGCCCAGGCTGTAGAACAATGGTGTGATCTCGGCTCACCGCAACCTCCGCCTCCCGGGTTCAAGTGATTCTGCTGTCTCAGCCTCCCAAGTAGCTGGGATTACAGGCATGTGCCACCAGCCCAGCTGATTTTGTATTTTTAGTAGAAACGGGATTTTACCATGTTGGCCAGGCTGGTCTTGAACTCCTGACCTCAGGTCATCTGCCCATCTTGGCCTCCCAAAGTGCTGGGATTACGGGGGTGAGCACAGCAAGTTCTGTTTTTTTAGCAGGTTTCTTGAGAATTTTTTTGAGAAAACGTTTTTTCTTTCGTATGGACTTTATTTTTCCTAACAATATGATTTCTCTTTTCAGAGTGCCTAAGTTCTTAGAAATTTTAATCAACCAATTAATTTTATGCCAATTTCTTCTGGAATAATTTCTCATTGATATAAACTGTTACCCTAGACATCCTCTGTTAAATATTTTCTCTTTCCTAACAGCAGTCAGTATGACTACCAACTTTCTACTAGTTTATTAACTTAAACTTTGAACCCTTGCTGGGTTAGTTTTCAGTGCATCTGTTTTAGAATTGGAGTCAGTGTAACTATGATGGAAAGGCTGGGCTTTGGTGCCAGGTAGATTTGAATCCAGGCTTTGTTTCTGTATGTTCTAGAAACTGTTGTCCATGAGTCTCAGTTTATTCATCTAAATGATAAAGATCATAATATCTAACTCATATGTGTTTTAGAAGGATTAAATTAGATTATGTATCAGCCCATGTAAAAAGCTCTTAAAATACAATAGTCTCATCAGAAAGCACTCTCTTCCGAGTGCTTTCTACCTATTTTCTCACCAGCTCTGCTGCTAACTCCCCAAACCAATCTACCACCTTCTTTCCCCTGGACTATGCAATAGCCTCTCCACTGACCTCCTACCTTACCTCTATTAGTCTTTTCTCCTCACGGCTGCCAGGGTGTTTCTTTATAGATATAAATATTTTTATTTCATACCTCTGCTCAGTTTTTCAACATATTCTCATCACATATTAAAAAAAAATATCTCACTTACTGGCAATAGCCTACTGTTTTCTATTATTTCACCCTTGCTCTATTCCCATGCTTCCCATAGATTGGAAAGGGGAGTTCTTGGCTAAAAACCATTTAGTAGCTTTCCACATCAAGCAGAGTAAAGTCCAAAGCCCTCAGATATTCATGGCTTGCTCTTTGACCTCATCTTAAACCATTCTACCTTTTGCTCGCTGTGTTGCAACTACACCAGTCTACTGTCTGCTCTTACACATGTCTAGCACACTGGGCCCACCTACCAAATCAGGTATTAAATTTTATCCAGGTTAGCTTTTGTAATAAATAAGCTGAGGAGAGACTAGGATTCACCTGGGGAAGGTATATGGTCCTACCAGTGAGACCGTGCATAGTCAGAGCAAGATTTGGTCAGGGCAGAGAGAAATATGCCAAAACACTGCATCATCCTCCACCTATTAAAAAATCACCTTTCTGAAAGGGATCAGTATTGGAGATGTCAGGGTGAAAAAGCAGAAAGTGAGCTAAGGTTAGTAACTAGTAAACCTAGATATCTTTAATACTCTTAGTAACAGAAACAAGGGAAGGCTTTTACCCTAAAAAGACTGCTGCCTTGTTCACTATGGTAGACAAAAATAATCATTCCCAAAAGATGTTCACTTCCTAATTCCCAGAACCCGTGAATGCAAAAGGGACTTTTTAGGTGTGATTCAATTAAGAATTTTGAAATGGGGACGCTATCCTGGATTATCCGGGTAGACCAAATGTAATCACAAGGATCCTTACAAGAGGGAGATGGGTGGGTCAAAGTTAGAGGAAGAACACGTGATGATGGAAGCAGAGATGGGAATGATGGACTTTGAAGAGTAAAGAAGGGCAGGGGATTCAGGCAACCTCTGGAAACTGGAAAAGGAAAAGGCAAGGAAACAGATTTGGTCCTAGAGCCTTCACAAGGAATACAGCCCTAATGATATCTTCACCTTAGGACTTCTGACTTCCAGAACTGGAAGACAATACATTTGTGTTATTTTAACCCTTAAGTATGTGGTAATTTGTTATAGTAGCAAGAGGAAACTAATACATTCACTATCACATAGACTGCATGGCTAATGATATTGTATCCGGAATCTCCATGTTGAGTTTCTTAAATTCTCTTACAGTTGATTTGGGAGCAGTTCTGAAATAGGTAATTAAGTGCTGCCCAGGGGTCCATGAGATGGAGAAGTTTTTAGCTTGTGTTTTAAGTATTAATAGATCCTACTCCAAGGCCATTCAAAATGCTGCTTATCACGTAAGGACATTGGTTAGTATGTTGCAGAGCCCAGAGGATGTCACGGTGAACTCACACCAATAAAGACATATCTGTCTTCCACTCCCTGGGTGAAGATGAGGTTAAAGTTATCCCAGACATCTTATTTCATGAAGAATGGTATGACAGAGAAGGCCCTAAAGCCTGGTACTCGGAGGAACTGGTAATGGTCCCAAAGGATGACTGCACTGTGGCCAGTGATTCCTGGCAGGGATTTGACTGTTGGAGGCCGAAAGATTGAGGGTCATGATTAACTCAGTATACCACCGGAGGCTATATGAGTAAACTGCAAACTGTTCTCATAAACGCAGAATGTTGGCAAACTGACAAACTGTGTATGCCACCCAGAAGGAATGCTGAGGGTAGACATGCCCCTAGTGCAGTGTTTCTTGTGATTAGGTACATCTGAAGCCTGTTAGTAATAATATGAACCTGTGATCAATTAAGCAGCTGACTAGTCGTTACCTCCTCTTCCTTGCTCTTGTTACCCAATAAATATGAAGGGCTGTAGAAGCTCGGGGGCTGCCCCTGCTCACTAGAAGCAGTGAGCTCTCTTCTTCCCCTGGCCCTTTCTTTAAAACAGATTGCTTTTGTCTTAGGTTTTCATTTCTGCATTCGTCCCTTTGTTCAGTCTTGTAATGACCGTCTCAAGTAGTGACAGTAGAAACTGTTGTAGTGATGGTCTCAAGTAGTAACTGTGGCAGTCTGCCACATTTGACCATCATTATTTTTCTTTATGAAGAACAGTAGGGTGCCCATGTGTATATGTAAGGACTGACATATCTTTCAAAAGTGTGAGTCAATAATTTGTTTTGAGTAGTGAATCTGTTTGGTGAGTCAATGGTCCATCGACCACAGATGGATTGCAAAGCATAATACAATTCAAGTACTAAGAAAAATGAACTTACCTACATTCATGGCATTTTGCATGTGATTTCAAGAAGGAATTTCAGAATTACAAAACCTGTTGAGTTTTCATAGCACTCAGTAGATCCTGGAGTTCAAAATTCCTCATTTAGACCAGAAAGTGGGTAGACCTAGAACCATATTTAAAGAGGATGGTCTGGGCCAGGTGCAGTGGCTCATACCTGTAATCCCAGCACTTCGGGAGGCTGAGGCGGGAGGATCATGAGGTCAGGAGATCAAGACCATCCTCGCCAACATGGTGAAACCTTGTCTCTACTAAAAATACAAAAATTAGCTGGATGTGGTGGTGTGCACCTGTAATCCCAGCTACGCAGGAGGCTGAGGCAGGAGAATCACTTGAACCCGGGAGGCAGAGGCTGCAGTGAGCTGAGATCACACCACTGCACTCCAGCCTGGCCAAAAGAGTGAGACTCAGTCTCAAAAAAAAAAAAAAAAAAAAAATTAGTCTGTGATGTGAAGATAGAGGTTTTGGAGTTTGGAGAGAGTCCTTGAAGCAATAGTTCAGTGCATGGAAGCCATTTTTTGAACATCCTAGAGTCCGTGGGTGGGTATGAATTTGCTGAGCCAATTTGGTCATTAAATGATGGTGGGAATTATTGAGAAAGAACAAGTGTTGGAAATAAGATAATGAATTCATTTTGGAAATGTAAAGTGCTGTGGAACTCCAGGAGGAAGTGCCCAGTCAATAATGGAAATTATAGGATTGGTACTCAGGAGAAAGACTGAAGATAGCAGTTTAAGAGTCATTGGCATGAAGGAGAGTGTTGAAGCCATGACTGTGTATGAAATGTACCAGGGAGAGTAGTTACAAAAAGAAGAAGTTGAGGATTGGGTCCTCATGTATTTAAAAGGTAGAAAAAGTTGTCAAGGAAGATCTGTGATGGGTTTTCAGATACTCATCTCAATCTCCAGAGTTGGCTGCAGGCACTGAAATCCCCAAGGCTTAGGCATTGATTTTTCAGCAAATACACCCCTTAAATGGGTTAGCAGCTGAGTATACGTGTTCCAAATTTCTCTGTAATGAGAGTGCTGCTTTTTGTGGTTTTTATCATCTCTGATGATAAACCTCAAGTTCCTCCTCCCTTGGGAGCTGATATATTACTTTATCTCATGATAGAAAATCTCAAATAAATATCCCAACTTGAAGTAGGTTTATTTATAGAAGGAAAAGAAAAAGGGCACTGTTTACATAGTTTCTCTGAGAGACACTTGCCTTGTTTTTGAATAACCAAATTAACAAAAAGGATACAGATATTCAGGGGTCAAAATTGGTTGGCTTTGGAATTAGTCTCATTGCTTATTTTAAATATCTTGATATATGACTTTTATTTACTTGAAGGTAGACCCTGAAAAATAATAGTAGACACAATAATAATAATAGTAGTAAACCTTTATATGGAGTTCACTGCTCTAAATATCTTATGTATATTAATTCGGTTATCTTTACCATAACATTAGAAGATAGATACTATTAAGACCTTCGTTTTACAGCTGAGAAAAATGAGACACAGAAAGGTTAAATAAGGTGCCCAAGTTCACTCAGCTAAGTGTCAGAAGTGAGATGTAAACCCAGCTTGTAAGACTCTGGAGTCTATGCCGTCAATACTGTGCTATGTATCCTTTATCCTGACTTGTCACCTCTAGATTGAGTTCATTATAAAATGACAAATACACATGCAAATAAAATGTAGGCTATTAATTTGAAAACAGGCATTTTTCACATGCCTGAATTTAACCAGGATGTTCCAAATTGTGTTGTGTGTGGACACATATTAGACAGTATTATAATAATAACACTTAATGAAAACTTTCTAGATGCCAGAATTTGTTGAAATTGCTTTACATGTATTAGCTATGTAATCGTTACAATACTGAAGTCATACTGTTATTCTCATTTTATAGATAAGAAATTCAAGGCATAGAGGGGTTAGTGGCTATGATAATGTTATGCATTATTAGACGATATGCCATATAACATCATTATGAAATGATATGCTTTAACAATACTTTGAATTATTTAAAGCACATGAAAAATAACGCACACTACTTATTCTTTTATTCCAGGCTTTCAAGACACATGATTAATAGGCAGACATAGCTTTTATTAAAAATTCCAAATCTCAAAGTCTCCAGGATCTTTTGAAGTATTTATTATTCAATAGAAATTGGATACTGAAGTTCAAATTCGACAATTGCTAAAGCTAAATTTAAATGGTAGATATATAATAAGCCTAGAAGGTTCTAAGAAATACAGGTATACCTCAACGACATTGCAGGTTTGGTTTCAGACCACTGCAACAAAGCAAATATTGCAATAAAATGAGTCATATGAATGTTTTGGTTTTCCAGTGCATATGAAAGTTATGTTTACACTATACTGTGGTCTGTTAAGTGTGCAATAGCATTATGTATAAAAACAATGTACATACCTTAATTTATTGCTAAAAATGCTAATAATCTTCTGAGCCTTCAGCAAGTCTTAATATTTTTGCTAGTGAACAGTGTTGTCTCGGTGTTGATGGCTACTGATTGATCAGGGTGATGGTTGCTAGAGGTTAAGGTGGCTGTGGCAATTTGGTAACATGAGACCAATAAAGTGTGCTACATTGATGGATTCTTCCTTTCACAAAAGATTTTTCTGTAGCACATGATGCCATTTGATAGCATTTTACCCACAGGAGAACTCCTTCCAAAATTGGAGTCAATCCTCTGAAACCCTACTGCTGCTTTATCAACTATGCTTATGTAACATTCTAAGTCCTTTGTTTACAGTTAAACAATGTTCATAGTATCCTCACCAGGAGTAGATTCCATCTCGAGAAACAGCTTTCTTTATTATTATTATTATTATTATACTTTTAAGTTCTAAGGTACATGTGCACAATGTGCAGGTTTGTTACATATGTATACATGTGCCATGT
>NW_012116455.1:649985-652208 GCF_000951035.1 Colobus angolensis palliatus
TTAGAAAAGCAAGAGCAAATAAAACCCAAAATTAGTAAAAGAAAAGAAATAATAAAGATCAGACCAGAAATAAACGAATTTGGAGGGGGTGGAGCAAGATGGCAGTATAGAAAGTATCATCAACCCTCTCCCCACAACCCCCAGCAATGACACCAACTTAACAACCATCTGCACAGAAAAAAAACACCTTCATAAGAACCAAATATCCGGTGAGCACTCATAGCAACTGCTTATAACTTCATATTGCTGAAAAAGATGCTGAAGGGATAAAATTTTTTTGTATACTTAAAGTTCTAGGGCACATGTGCACAATGTGCAGGTTTGTTACATATGTATACATGTGCCATGTTGGTGTGCTGCACCTGTTAACTTGTCATTTACATTAGGTATATCTCCTAATGCTATCTCTCCCCACTACCTCCACCCCACAACAGGCCCCGGTGTGTGATGTTTCCCTTCCTGTGTCCAAGTGATCTCATTGTTCAACTCCCACCTATGAGTGAGAACATGCAGTGTTTGGTTTTCTGTCCTTGTGATAGTTTGCTGATAATGATGGTTTCCAGCTGCATCCATGTCCCTACAGAGGACACGAACTCATCCATTTTTATGACTGCATAGTATTCCATGGTGTATATGTGCCACATTTTCTTAATCCAGTCTGTCACTGATGGACATTTGTGTTGATTCCAAGTCTTTACTATTGTGAATAGTGCCGCAATAAACATACGTGTGCATGTGTCTTTATAGCAGCATGACTTATAATCCTTTGGGTATATTCCCAGTAATGGGATGGCTGAGTCAAATGGTATTTCTAGTTCTAGATCCTTGAGGAATCGCCACACTGTTTTCCACAATGGTTGAACTAGTTTACAATCCCACCAACAGTGTAAAAGTGTTCCTATTTCTCCACATCCTCTCCAGCACCTGTTGAAGAAATCGCTTTCTTTGCTTATCTATAAGAACCAACTTTTGTCCATTCAAATTTTATCATGACATTGCAGCAATTTGGTTACATCTTCAGTTTCTACTCCTAATTCTAGCTCTCTTGCTACATCCACCATATCTGCAGTTACTTCCTCCATCAAAGTCTTGAACCCTCTGAAGTCATCCATGAGAGTTAGAATAAACCTCTTCCAAACTCCTGTTGACATTGACATTTTTGACCTCCTCCTGTGAATCACAAATGTTCCTAATAGTGTCTAGAATAGTGAATCCTTTCCAGAGAACTTTCAATTTATTTTGCCCAGATCCATCAGAGGAGTCACTATCTATGGCAACTAGAGCTTTACAAACTGTATTTCTTAAATAATAAGACATGAAAGGCAAAATTACTCCTTGGTACATGGGCTGCAAAATGGTTGGTGTGTTAGCAGGCATGACAACACCACTAATCTCCTTATATATCTCTGTCAGGCTCTTGCATGGCCAAGTGAATTGCCAATGAGTAATATTTTGGAAATGATTTTTTTTTTTTTTTTTTTTCAGTAAGTCTCAACAGTGGGCTTAAAATATTCAGTAAATCACACTATCAACAAATGTGTTATTATCCAGGCTTTATTGTTCTATTTACAGGGCACAGGCAGGACAGGTTTAGCATAATTCTTAAGAGCCCTAGGATTTGCAGAATGGTAAATGAGCATTGGCTTCAGCTTAAAGTTACTAGCTGCAGTAGCCCCTAGCAAGACTGTTAGCCCATCCTTTGAAGCTTTGAAGCCAGTCATTGACTTCTCTCTAGCTATGAAAGTCCTAGATGGCATCTTCTTCCATCTTCATCAATGTAGATGAAGGTTGTTTCATCTACATTGAAAATTTGTTGGTTAGTGTAGCCACCTTCCTCAATTATTTTAGCTAAATCTTGACAATTTGCTGCAGCTTCGACATCAGCACTGGCTGCTTCACTTTGTACTTTTATGTTATAAACACCAAACTCTGATAGCTTCAAACTTTCCTTCTGCAGCTTTCTCACCTCTCTCAGCCTTCATAGAACTGAAGGGAGGTAAGGACTTCCTCTGGATTAGGCTTTAGCTTAAGGGAATGTTGCGGCTGGTTTGATCTTCTACCCGGACCACTGAAACGTTCTCCATATAAACAATGAGGTTGTGACAGGTTGTGACATTTACTTTCTTTCTTTTTTTTTTTTTTTTTTGAGACAGAGTCTCGCTCTGTTGCCCGGGCTGGAGTGCAGTGGCCGGATCTCAGCTCACTGCAAGCTCCGCCTCCCGG
>NW_012116455.1:652367-655663 GCF_000951035.1 Colobus angolensis palliatus
GCCTGTCTCAGCCTCCCAAAGTGCTGGGATTACAGGCTTGAGCCACTGCGCCCAGCCGACATTTTCTTATTATTCACATATTCACTGGAGTAGTGTTTTTAATTTCCTTTGATAACTTTTCCTTTGCATTCACTACCTGGCTAACTATTTGGTGCAAGAGGCATAGATTTTAGCTTATCTCAGCTTTTGACATGCTTAATCATTTACTAGTTACTTAGCTTAATCATTTCTAGCTTTTGATTTAAGATGAGAGACACGTGACTCTTCCTTTTACTTGAACACTTAGCGGCCATTGTAGAGTTATTATTGGCCTAATTTCAATATTGGTGCATCTCAGGAAATAAGGAGGCCTGTGGAGAAGGGGAGAGATGGACAGGGGAGTGGTGAGTTGGTAGAACAGTCAGAACACACAACATTTATTGATTAAGTTTGCCATCTTATAAGAGTGTGGTTTTTGCACCTCAAAATAATTAAAATAGTAACACCGAAGATCAACAGTCACAGATTAACATAGCAGACAAAATAATAGTGAAAAAATTTGAACTATTATGAGAATTACCAAAATATGATACAGAGACACGAAGTGAGCACATGCCATTGGAGAAATGGAGCCGACAGACTTGCTTGTTACTGGGTTGTCACAAACTTTCAGTTTGTAAAAAATGCATTGTCTGTGAAATGCAATACAGTGAAGCACAGTGAGTATGCCTGTCAATAATTTGCTTTTTGACAGAATACGAAATATCTGTTGTGTAACCTTAGAAGTTTAAACTTTCTCCCCATATTAAATGTCAGGGTGTTCAGGTTTCAACTCACAATTTAACTTTGTTTACTTGTATATCCACAAGTTTTCCCAGAGAATGTGTGATTAGCATTTGGAGAAGCTGATAAGTTCATAGTGAATTGTAATCTCATTTTCATGTTTAATTGAGGCAAGTATGTGTTGTCATAGAAGCTTGGTTTTTAAAATTTGTCTTTGTTGTTGTTACTGTATTTGTTTTTGCTTTTCAATTCCTTGTTTTACTAATTGAACAAGCATTTTATACCTTTTAGGGAGTAATGAGCTCCTCATGACTGAGATATTCAGGCAGAGGCTGGACTGCTACATCCAGTGAGATCACTCTTAACAGCTCCTACCAACCATGAGTTTTTATTGTCATGCTCAGACGCTTATGTAATATAATAAATATGATATTATTTATAATACCGTAAGAGTTCAAACATTTCTTCTCAGTGGATTAAATCAATTAGTTCTGATGAGCAGTAGACAGTCCCTGGGACTAGGGTGTTCCTGACACTGGTTTCAAATCATCCTCTGGTCTGTTATTTTCAGGGTTGAGAATTCTCTGATTAAATCCTTACATTTGCAAGGAACACAGGAATTTTTTTGTGTCGGTCATCCTACACACCAGTGAACAGATTAGCTCTCCATCTCAGCTCCCCTGAAGCTCTCTTTTGTGCTCTAAGAGGGCAGAGATAGCAAAAATATGCCACTCTCCATAACTTAAGTTTCAAATCAGACTCTCTGTGAATAGCTGATTGTTGAAGCTCATTAGTATAACTTTGGTCAGGCCGCCTAAATTGTCATCGTTTCTTGACTCTTTTCCTAATTTGTGCAAACTTGCACCTTACTGCATTTCCTCTTTATCTTAACCACTGTGTTTCTGACTATTGGGTATTGAGAGTGAGTACTCTTCAATGGACCAAACTCAGCCCACCCCATAAGCTATGGTCTCCAACTTTAGTCATCTGCAGAGTCCTTCCCCTCTCTAGAGAACTGTGCATACCCAACAACCTTAGACATCCACAAAAACAACTAAGCCTAGGAGCAGACAACTTCAATCCTGTCATAAACATTCATGTATTCATTAATTCCACGGCAGGCACTGAGCACTTGTTTTATGTCAGGTCCATTTTAGGCACCGGAGTAACAGAAATGAAAAGACACAATTCCCAGCCTTAAGAAACTCGCAGCCATAATGCTGGTTATGCTGCTCTGTGGTTCTATGATCCAAATTGCTGTTTCTTGCTTTTTTTGAACTCTGCTCCTTACCTGTTTCCCTCAAGGCTAGTCTGAGTACCCTCCATGTTCTTCCCATGGTTATACATGCTAACAGACCTCACTATCTCAGCCTCTCTCCCTCTCTCTCTCTCTCTCTCTCTCTCTCTTTCTCTCTTTCTTTTGAGGCAAAGTCTGGCTCTATCATCCAGGCTGGAGTACAGTGGCACGATCTCGGCTCACTGCAACCCCCGCGTCCCGGCTCAAGTCATCCTCCCATCTCAGCTTCCCAAATAGCTGGGACTACAGGCATGCACCACCATGCCTGGCTAAGTTGCATTTTTTGTAGAGATGGGGTTTTGCCATGTTGCCCAGGCTGGTCTCGAACTTGTGAGCTAAAGTGACTCACCTGCCTTGGCCTCCCAAAGCTGGGATTACACAAACCTCTCTGATGTATTATTGCCTGGATTTCGGTACACCAACCATAGCCCATGTGCTTCGTTAGACTTCACACATGGACTTTTTCCTCCAAATTGCCTGGTGTCCTTGGATACAGACCTTCTTGGACTCCATATGGCACCTTCCCTTTCTTTTGACTTACCAACCTACACTGACCTGTGCTTTGGCACCAAAGCTATGGTTCTAACAATACACCACTTTCTTAGTACCAACCCATGCTCTGATTGAAAATGCTTTCCTGAAGGCTGTGCCTCCTGGCTTCCCCACAGCTTCCTGCAGTTCATAGGTCCCCTGATATTCTGCTTGCCATTTCCCAAGACCTTGTACTGACAGCAATTGCCTCTGGAATACAAGAAAAGAAAAAGAGAAATAGCAGCTCTTCAGGGCAAAGTTATGCCTCCAGGTCAGAGGGAAGGCAGTAGGCTTGAATAATCTTGCAATATTTCACTGCAACGAAACTAAGACAAAAACATCTGACAGTGTCAGATTTATATATCAAAAATTCAGACATCATTAGTAATTTGTTATTTCTACTCACTAAGGAGCAATAGTGCTTATTAGAAGACCATAGAAATGTCATAATATAGACATGTAAATTGTATGAAATCTGGGCATAGCCAACAGGCATACAAAATAGGAATATTGTAGGGAGATTCAGCTTCTACAGCCCAGCTGCCTATTTTTTAAAAAGTGCCTACGGGGGGCGGGGGGCAGAGCAAGATGGCCGAATAGGAACAGCTCCAGTCTCCAACTCCCAGCGCGAAGGACACAGAAGACCGGTGATTTCTGCATTTTCAACTGAGGTACTGGGGTCATCTCACTAGTGAGTGCCGGACAA
>NW_012116455.1:662463-663285 GCF_000951035.1 Colobus angolensis palliatus
TACATATGTAACAAACCTGCACGTTATGCACATGTACCCTAGAACTTAAAGTATAATAAAAAAAAAAGATAAAGTGTACCAGCATTTTAAAATAAAAAATAAATAAATAAATAAAGCACAAATTATTTTAATTTTATGAAGTCTACTTTATTCATTTGTTCTCTTGTTGCATGTGTTTTTGTGTTACACCTAAAAAACCAAACTGCCAAACCCGAGATCATAAAGATTTATTTCTAATAAATCTCTGTCTGACACACAGAGCTAAGTGGAGTCTTGGCAGAGCAGTCACTCAGGCACTTGCAGAGACCCAGGAGCCTTCCCTCTGACCTGGAGGGATAACTTTGCCCTGAAGAGCTGCTAGGCTAGTTTTTTTTTTTTTTTTTTTCTCTCTAAGAACTGCATAGTTGTAGCTCATACATTTAGGTCTATTAGCCATTCTGAGTTAATTTTGTGTATATTACTTACTAATCCTACAAATGATGCTTTGTAAACAAAACTCATTTGTGAACTGGGAACTGCCTATAACACATGACCTTTTGAATAACACAAGATTCACCTTGACATTAATTGTGATGAATAGAAATATGTCAAACAGCTGCCTTGGTGCTTTTGTTTGGGAAGCAGGCAAAGAGGATTGTTCTTCACAAAATCTACCAGTAAATGTGCGTTAGTAAAATGGACCATTCTTTCAGGTGTAGGCACTTTTTATTTATTTTTTTTTATTTTTTATTTTTTCCTTTTCTTTTTTTTATTTTTTATTATACTTTAAGTTCTAGGGTACATGTGCATAACGTGCAGGTTTGTTACATATGTATACTTGTG
>NW_012116455.1:670730-682661 GCF_000951035.1 Colobus angolensis palliatus
GGCCATCTTGCTCTGCCCCCTATTTTGTGCTTTAAAGGACAACACCAAGGAAGTGAAAAAGCAGTCAACAGATTGGGAGATTATATTCACCAATGTATATATGTTAATGGACTTGTATCTAGACTATATAAAGAATTGTTACAACTCAATAATAAAAGGTCAAATTTCTCTATTTATAAATGAGCAAAGTCCAAAGAAGACACACATTTTGGGGAGGTGGCCAAAATGGCTGACTAGAAGCAGCTAGTGTGCATGGCTTTCATGGAGAGGAACGGAAGGGTCAGTAAATACAGCACTTTCAACTGAAACATCTAGGTAGTAGCACTGGGACTAATCAAGGAAACAACTTGACCCATGGAGAATGGAGAAGGCAGGATGGTGGCCCACCCAAGAGGCATATAGAGCCAGGAGAACCTTCCCTACCCGGGGAAGTAATGAGTGAATGTGTGACCCTGGGAACCCACACTTCTCCCATGGATCTTTGCAACACTTAGGTCAGGAGATCCCCTTATGAACCCACTCCACCAGGCCCTTCAGTCTGACACATAGAGTTACATGGAGTCTTGGCAGAGCAGCCACTCAGCAGTTGCAGAGACCTGGAAGCCTTAGATACTCAGGCTATCTGGGCTTCCCGGCAAAAGTAGCTGAAACTCAGGCAAAGCGGGAGGTTAGACCCCAAATATACACCTAGGAAAGAGGCTGAATCCAGGGGGCTGATCAGCTAGTCTGGAGGCTCCACATCCATGGCCATCTCACAGGATAAGACCCACCGGCTTGGAGTTCCAGCCAGCCACCGATAGTAGCTTTGCAACTCCCTGGGACGGAGCTCCCTAGGGAAGGGGTGGGCCACTATTTTTGCTTTTTGAGTGACTTAGCCTTTCCAACCTTTGGGCTTTGGAGAGTCCAAGCTGACAAGGGTCTGAGGTGGACCTCTAACACAACACAGCTACCCTCCAAAAACATGGCCAGATTGCATTTTCCAGCAGGTCTCCAATCCCATTCCCCATCACTTGGTGAGACCTCTCAACCAGGGTCTCCAGCTACCCTCACCAGTGTTCTCTGGCTGACAGAGATTCAAACCTCACTGGGATGGAGCTTCCAGAGGAAGGGTGGACCTCTGTCTTTGCTGTTTGGGTGGTTTTGGAGTGTCTGAGGTGACTGGGAGCTGAAGCAGACCCCTAGCACAGCAAGATGCTCTAGGAAAACATGGCCAGTGTGCTTTTTAAAGTAGGTTCCTGATCCTGTTCCTCCTCACTAGGTGGGGCCTCCTAATCAGGGTCTCCAGCCACCTCCTGCAGGCACATTTGGGCTGGCACTAGGCCCATACCTTCCTGGGATGGAGCTTCCAGAGGGAGGGACAGGCTACCATCTTTGCTCTATTGCAGCCTTCACTGATGATATCTCCACATACTGGAAAATTCAAGGCAACTAGGAACTGGAGAGGGACTCCAGCATACCACAGTACCCCTATGGAAAACTGGCCAGACTGAATGGGTGCCTATTCCCGTATCTCCTCACTGGGCAGGTTCTCCAGGGCCTCCAGCCATCCACTGCCAGAGCTATTGAGCCAGTAGCACCTCAGCAACTCCCTGGACAGAGCCTCCAGGGGCAACTGAAAGCTTCTCTGCCACTGTCTCTGCAGTAGAACTGCCATTACTGCACTCGGACTAATGAAGGAAAAAGGCCTTAAGTGCTTTATCCATACCTCCAATAAGCTGCAGTCAATTTAAGAAGGGAGGTCAGTTCATCTTCCATCTTTTGGGTGGAGCCTTCAGGAGACAGGAAAAAGACCCTTGGTCAAAACCACTACTAAGATCTCTTCCTCTGCTGCCTCTGAGTTGGGGAAGGATCATAAATGCTGAGATCATCCCAGAGTTACAGTGGGCAGTCCAGGAGTGACAAGCCATGATCTACAGTCAGCGCTCAAGGGGGAGAGGAAGCCACACTTCCAGAGGATTGAGAGGAAACATAGCTGCAACTGTGGGGAAACATAGGGGAGCTACACAACTGAGTGAGTCTACCAACTGACCAGTAAGCCTAAATGCCACCTACTGGATCACACCACAAAGCTTCAACATAAAAAATGCCTCACTAACATACCCCCATCTGAAACCAGAGACAAGAAATCAGCTTCCAATAGAGACCTTGCACAAGGCCTCAGCCAGGTGAAAACATCCAGAAGTCTATTGACTGAACTCAGTCTATACTGCAGTTAAAGGAACACCCATATGCAGAAATGAGAAGGAACCAATGCAAGAACTCTAGTAACTCAAATGGTCAGAGATTTGTGTGTCCTCAAAATGACTGTACCAGTTCTCCAATAAGAGTTCTTAATCAGGCTGAACTGGCTGGGATAACAGAAATAAAATTTAGAATATGGATAGGAAAGAAGATCACTGAGATTCAGGAGAACAGCAAAACCCAATCCAAGGAAAATAAGAATCACAATAAAGCAATATAGGAGCTGAAGGACGAAGTAGGTGGTATAAAAAAGAACCTGACAGGTCTGACAGAGCTGATGAACACAGTACAATAATTTCACAATGCAATCACAAGTATTAACAGCAGAATAAACCAAACTGAAGAAAGCATCTCAGAATTTGAAGACTAATTCTCTGAAGTGAGACAGACACAAATAAAAAAAGAATAAAAATGAATGAACAAAACCTCCAAGAAGTATGGGATTATGTAAAGAGGCCAGATCTACACAAATCATTGGCATCCCTGAAAGGGAGAGGGAGAAAACAAATAACTTGGAAAACATTTCAGGATATCATTCATGAAAACTTCCCCAACTTTGCTAGAGAGGCTAATAGTCAAATTCAGGAAATACAGAGAATTTCTGCAAGATTCTATACAAGAAGATTATTTCCAAGATACATAATTGTCAGATTTTCCAAGGTTAAAATGCCAGAAAGAATGTTAAAAGCAGCTAGAGAGAAGGGGCAGGTTACTGACAAAGAGAACACTGTCAGGCTAACAGCAGATCTTTCAGCTGAAACCCTGTAAGCCAGACCAGATTGGGGGCCTGTATTCAACATTTTTAAAGAAAAAAATCTTCAACCAAAAATTTCATATATATCCAAACTAAGCTTCCTGAGCAAAGAATAAATAAGATTCTTTTCAGATAAGTGTATGTTGAGAAAGTTCATTACCACCAGACCTGCATTACAAGAGATTTTGAAAGGAGCATTAAACATAGAAAGGAAAGATTGCTACCAACTAATACAAAAACAGTCTTAAACACATAGACTAATGTCACTGTAAAGCAACCACACAGACAAGTCAACACAATAACCAGCTAACAACACAATGACAGGATCAAATTCACATCTGTCAATAATAACCTTCAATGTAAATGAGCTAACTGCCCCCCACTTAAAAGGTACAGAGTGGCAAGCTGGATAAAAAAGCAAAAACCAATGGTATGCTGTCTTCAAGAGACACATTTCACACGAAGTGACACACATAGGCTCAAAATTAATGGATGGAGAAAAATCTACTAAGCAAATGGAAGTCAGAAAAAAAGCAGAGGTTGCAATCCTAATTTCAGGCAAAACAGACTTCAAACCAACAAAGATGAAAAAAAGACAAAGAAGGGCATTACATAATGGTAAAGGGTTCAATTCAACAAGACCTAACTGTTCTAAATATTTATGCACTCAACACAGGAGCACCTGGATTCATAAAGGAAGTTCTTAGAAACCTATGAAGAGACATAGACTTCAACACAATACCAGTAGGAGACTTCAACACTCTGCTGACAGTATTAGATCATTGAGGCAGAAAATTAATAAACACATTCAAGACCTGAACTTAACATTGGACCTGATGGATCTGACAGACCTCTATACAACTCTCCACCCCAAAACAAGAGAATATACATTCTTCTTATTGCCACATGTCTCATACTCTAAAATTGACCACTTACTTGGACATAGAACAATCCTCAACAAATGCAAAAGAACTGAAATCATACCAAGCACACTCTTGGACCACTGTGCAATAAAAATAGAAGTCAAGAATAAGAAAATTGCTCAAAACCATGCAATTACATGGAAATTAAGCAACATGCTCCTGAATGACTTTGAGTAAATAACATAAGGCAGATTTGAAACTAATGAGAACCAAGACACAATATACCAGAATCTCTGGGACACAGCTAGGACAGTATTAAGAGAAAAATTCGTAACACTAAAAGCCCACATCAAAAACTTAGAAATATCTCACATTAACAACATCAAAACAGAAAGATTTAGAGAATCAAAAACAAATCAACCCCAAAGCTAGCAGAAGACAAGAAAAAACCAAAGTCAAAACTGAACTGAAGGAAATTAAAACATGAAAAACCATTCAGAAGATCAGTGAATCCAGGAGTTGTTTTTTTTTTTCAAAAAACAATAAAAAACTATGAAAAACTAATGAAATGAAAAAAACTAATAAAAACAATGAAAAAAAAACTAATAAAGGAGAAGATCCAAACAAACACAATTAGAAATAATGAAGTGGATGTTACCACTGATCCCTCAGAAATAGAAATAACTGTTAGAAACTACTATGAACACCTCTATGCACACAAACTAGAAAAATCCAGAAGAGATGGGTGAATTCCTGGACATATGCACCCTCCCAAGAGTGAACCAGGAAGGAATTCATTTTCTAAACAGACCAATAACACTCACTGAAATTGAATCAGTAATAAATAGTCTACCAACCAAAAAAGGCCCAGAACCAGGTGGATTCACAGCCAAATTCTACCAGATGTAGAAAGAGGAGCTGATAACATTCTTACAGAAACTATTCCAAAATAATCGAGGATGGGGGACTCCTCCTCAACCCATTCTATGAGGCCAGAATCATCCTGATGCAAAAACCTGGCAGAGACACAACAAACAATAAAACTTCAGGCCATTATCCTCAATGAACACTGATGACAAAATTCTCAGCAAAATACTTGCAAACCAAATCCAGCAGCACATCAAAAGTAAATCCATCAGAATCAAGTAGGCTCCATCTCTGGGATGCAAGGTTTGTTCAGCATACACAAATGAATAAATGTGGTTCATCACATAAACAGAAATAAAGACAAAAACCATATGATTATATCAATAGACACATAAAAGGCTTTCAATAAAATTCAACACCCTTTTATGTTAAAAGCTCTCAAGAAACTAGACATTGAAGGAACTTACCTCAAAATAATGAAAACCATCTATGGCAAACCCACAGCCAAGATCATACTGAATGGGCAAAAGCTGGAAGCATTTCCCTTGAAAACCAGTACAAGGCAAGGATGTCCTCTGTCACCATTCCGATTCAACATAGGAAATCCTAGCCAGAACAATCAGGCAAGAGAAAGAAAGAAAGGGCATCCAAGTTGGAAGAGAGGAAGTCAGGCTATTGCTGTTTGCAGACAACATGATTATATACCTAAAAAAACCCAATCTCTACCCAAAAACTCCTTCAACTGATAAACAACTTCAACAAAGTTTCAGAATACAAAATCAATATACATAAATTAGCATTCCTGTACACCAAAAACAGCCATGCTGAGAGCCAAATCAGAAAGGCAGTCTCATTCACAATTGCAACAAAAATAATAAAATAGCTAGGAATACAGCTAACCAGGGAAGTGAAAGATCTCTATAATGAGATTTACAAAACACTACTCAGAGAAATCAGAGAAGACACAAACAAATTTTATACTCTTGTTTATACACAAAAACATTTTATACTCTTGGATAGTAAGACAAAATATCAGTAAAATGGCCATACTGCCCAAAGCAATTTATAGATTCAATGTTATTCCTATCAAACCACCAAAAACATTCTTCACAAAACTAGAAAAAACAATTTAAAAATTTATATGGAACCCGAATAGCCAAGGCAAGCCTAAGCAACAAGAACAAAACTGGAGGCATCACATTACCTTCAAACTATACTACAGGGCTACAGTAACCAAAACAGCATGATACTAGCACAAAAATAGACACATAGACCAATGGAATAGAATAGAGAGCCCAGAAATAAGGTTGCACACCTATGACCACCTGATCTTTGACAAAGCTAACAAAAACAAATAATGGGGAAAAGACTATCTCTATTCAATAATTGGTGCTGGGATAACTGGCTAGCCATTTGCAGAAGACTGAAGCTGGACCCCTTTCTTACACTGTATACAAAAATCAACACAAGATGGATTAAAGACTTAAATGTACAACCCCAAACCGTAAAAACCCTGGAAGACAACCTAGGCAATAATATCCTGGACATAGGAATGGGCAAAGATTTCATGACAAAGATAGCAAGAGCAATCTCAACAAAAGCAAAAATTGACAAATGGGATCTAATTAAATGTAAGAGCTTCTGCATAGCAAAAGAAACCATCAGCAGAGTAAACAGACATCCTACACAATTGGAGAACATTTTGCAAAGTGTGCATCTGACAAAGGTCTGATATCCAGCATCTATGAGAAACTTACACATATCTACAAGAGAAAAACAACACCATTGAAAAGTGGGCAAAGGACTTTGTTGAACAGATACTTTTCAAAAGAAGACATAGTTTGTGGCCAAGAAGCATATGAAAAAAAGCTCAGTATCACTCATCATTAGAGAAATTCAAATCAAAACCACAATGAGATAGTATCTCACACTAGTCAGAATGACTATTACTAAAAAATCAAAAAATAATAGATGCGGGCGAGGCTGCAGAGAAAATGAAATACTTATACACTGTTGGTAGGACTGTAAATTAGCTCGACCGTTGTGGAAAGCAGTGGTTTTCTCAAAGAGCTAAAAGCAGAACTACCATTTGACCCCATTACTGAGTATATACTCAGAGGAATGGAAATCATTCTACCATTACTATAAAGACACATGTACATGAATGTTTATTGTGGCATTAGTCACAATAGCAAAGATGTGGACTCAACCTAAATGCCTATCAATGACAGGTTGTAAAAAGAAAATGTGGTACATATACACCATGGAATACTATGTAGCCATAAAAAAGAATGAGATCATGTCTTTTGGGGTAACATGGATAGAGCTGGAGGCCATTATCCTTAGCAAACTAATGCAGAAACAGGAAAAACAAATACTGCATGTTCTCACTTATAAGTGGGAGCTAAATGATGAGAACTTATGAACACAAAGAAGCAAACAACAGACTCTGGGGTCTACTTGAGGGTGGAGGGTGGGAGGAGGGAGAGAAGCAGCAAAGATAATGATTGTGTACTAGGCTTAATTCCTGGGCGATAAAATAATCTATACAGCAAACCCCCATGACACGAATTTACCTCTCTAATGAACCTTCACATGTACCCCCAAACCTAAAATAAAAGTTAAAAAGGAGACACATAAATGGCCAGTAAGCACATGAAAACACACTCAACATCCTGAGTCATCAGAGAAAAGCAAAACAGAACCACAATGAAATATCCCTTCATACATAGTAGGATAGCTATAATATAAAAGAGAACTAATTAACATTGGTAAGGATGGGAAGGAATTGGGATCCTCATGCATTGTTTTTGGGGGTGCAAAATGGTATAGCTGCTTTGGAAAATAGCCTGGCAGTTCTTCAAAAGGAAATGACCCAGAAATCCCACTTCCAGGTATGTTCCTAAGAAATGAAAACGTGTTCAAACAAAAACTGGCACATACATGTTAATAGCAGCATCATTCATACTTGCTCCAAAGTGCAAGTAATCCAAATGTCCAACAGCTGCTGAATGGATAAATAAAATGAGGTGTACACATACAATGGAATATTATTGGGCAATAAAAAGGAATTAAGTACTGATATATACTACAGTGTGGATGAACCTTGAAAAATTATGCTAAGTGAAATAGGCCAGACACAAAAGGCCACATATATCATTCATTTTACATGAATTGTCCAGAATAGGCAAATTCATAGACACAGAACATGGATTAGTGGTTGCTTGGGGCTGGAAATAGAAATGGGGACTGATTGCAAGTGGAAATTAGAAATCTTTTTGAACTGATGAAAAGGTTGGTGATGTTGGGTTTGGTGATATCGCACAGCTCTGTAAATTTATTAAAAAGCATTGAATTATACCATTTAAAGGGTGAATTTTATTGTGTAAGTTATGTTTCAATAAAACTGTTTAAAAATCACATCAAATAATATAGATTCTACTAGAAATATTATATTGTCTAACACATCCTTTAAAACTTGAACCCTAGCCAGGTGCGATGACTGATGCCTGTAATCCCAGCACTTTAGGAGGCTGAGGCAGGCAGATCACGAGGTCAGGAGATCAAGACCATCCTGGCTAACACGGTGAAACCCTGTCTCTACTAAAAATACAAAAAATTAACAGGGCGTGGTGGTCGGCACCTGTAGTCCTAGCTAATCAGGAGGCTGAGGCAGGAGAATGGCGTGAACCCGGGAGGTGGAGGGTGCAGTGAGCCAAGATCGTGCCACTGCACTCCAGCCTGGGTGACAGAGTGAGACTCCGTTTCAAAAAACAAACAAACAAAAAAACTTGACTTCTTTAAAATATAAATATGGGACTATATTTAAGAAACGTTTATGCACCTAATAGCCTAGTTTCAAACTACATGAAGCAAAAATTAATAGACTAAAAGGAGATATAGACAAACCCATAATTTTGTTGAAGATTTCAACAATGCAATTAACCTGCCTCTGCTAATTGATATTTATAGAGGGTGACACTGGATAACTATGGGATAAACAATTGTTTTGAATGCATATAGCACTCTAGAAATTTTTCACTGAATCTGAAAAGTTAAAGAAAAAAAAGACAAGAAGAATGAGTGGGAAAATATTTTCAAAGAATAAACTTGCAGCACTTAGTTTTCTATTTCATTGATTTCTCCCAAAATTGACCTTATACTGGACCATAAAATAAATCTTGATAAATCCAAAATTATTTAAATAATATAAAGTATATTTCTGATCACAATGGAATTAAACTAGAAATAAACAGAAAACCAAAAAATATATAGAAAATTATAAAATATTATGAAATTAGCAGCATACTTCTAAAAACTCAAGGATCAAAAAAGAAATCACAACAGAAATTTAAAATAGTTTGGATAGAATAATATGCAGATGACAAAATACAACAGGTTGTAGAATTAGAACATTGTAGTTAAAACATTGCTTAGAAGGAAATGTATAGTTTTAAATGATTGTATTAGAAAATAATTGTTTTATTTGTGAACATTTATGGAATACATAAGAGATATTTTACATGTATGTAATGTGTAGTGATCAAGTCAGGGTATTTACAATGTCCATCACCTGAGTATAATATATTATAATAAGTACAGTCATCCTACTGTGCTATCAAGCATTGAATTTATTCCTTCTGTCTTACTATATGTTTGTAGCCTTTAATTTACTTTTCTTCATTGCTTTCCCTCACCTCCATCACCCTTTTCAGTCTCTGTAATCTATTTTTTCACTCTCTATCTCCATGTGGTCAAAATTTTTAGCTGCCATATGTGTGAGAATATGTAGTATTTGTCCCTTTTGGGCCTAGCTTATTTCACTTAAGATATTGACCTCCAGTTCTATCCATGTTGCTGTAAAATACATGATTTTCTTCTGTTGTTTTATGGCTGAATAGTATTCCATCATGTATATACCACATTTTCTTTATCCATTCCTCCACCGATGGACACTTAGGTTGATTCCACATATTTGTTATTGTAAATAGTACTGCAATAAACATGTGAGTGCAGGTATCCCTTTGATATATTGATCTCTTTTCCTTTGGGTAGATACCCAGTAGTATAATTGCTGGATTGAAGAGTGATTCTATTTTTAGGTTTTTGAGAAATCTCCATACTGTTTTCAAAAGTGGCTGTACTAGTTTAAATTCCCACCAACAGTGTATAAGAGTTTCCTTTCTCTGCGTCCTCACCAACATCTGATATCTTTTGTGTTTTTAATAGTTGCTGTTCTGACTAGGGCAAAGTGTTATCTCATTGTGGTTTTGATTTCCCTTCCTTTCTCTGGTGATGAGTAATGTTGAACTTTTTTTTTTTCATATACCTGTTGGCCATTTGTATGTCTTCTTTTGAGAAATATCTGCTTATGTACTTTGTCCACTTTTTAATGGGATTTTTCTTTTTTCTGTTGAGTTCCTTGTATATTCCAGATCTTAGTCCCTTGTTGGATGAATAGTTTGAAAATATTTTCTTCTTTGCAACAGGTTATCTTTTCACTCTTGATTTCTTTTTTCTTTTTCTTTTTTGCTATGTATCAGCTTTTTAGTTTAATTAAGTCCCATTTGTCTATTTTTTGTTTTTGTTGGCTGTGCTTTCAAAATCTTAGTGATAAATCCTTTGCCTTGACCAATGTCCTAGATTTTGCCTTGATCAAAATCTAGGTCTTTGCCTTTGGTGATGGCAAAATGAAGGAGTTATTCTTAGATTTTCTTCTAGTATTTTTGTAGTTGCAAGTGTTATGTTTAAATCTTTAATCCATTTCAAGTTGAGTAATATGGTGAGGTACAGGGGTCCATTTTCATTGTTCTGCATGTGGCTATGCACTTTTTCCATTACCATTTATTGAGGAGGGTGTCTTTTCACCAATCAATGTTAGCTTCTTGTAGGCTTTGTCAAAGATCACTTGGCTGTAAATATGTGGCTTTATTTCTGGGTTCTCTATTTTGTTCCATTGGTCTGTGTATCTATATTTATGCCAATACCATGCTGTAATATATTTTAAAATAAGGCAGTGTAATGCCCACAGGTCTCTTTTTTTTTTGCTCAGAATTTATTTGGCTATTCAGGTTCTTCTTTGGTTCCATATGAATTTTAGGCTTGTTTTTTGTAACTCTGTGAGGAACGATGTTGGTATTTTTATTGGGATTGCATTGAATCTGTAGATTGCTTTGGACAATACAGTCATTTTAATAATATTAATGCTTTTGATCCATGTGCATGGGATGTTTTTCCATTCATTTGTGTTATCTTCAATTTCTTTCACCAGCGTTTTGTAGTTTTCCTTGTGGAGGTCTTTCACCTCCTTTGTTAAATTTTTTCCTAGACATTTCATTCTTTTTTTTGTACTGATTGTAAATGACATTGCCTTCAGGAGTTTTTTCTTGGCCAGATGATTATTAGTGTATAGAAATGCTACTGATTTTTGCACATTGATTTTGTATCCTGCAGCTGTACTGAATTCCTTTAACAAATCTAAGAGATTTTTGTGGAGTCTTTAGGTTTTTAAAGTTGTAAGATTATATCATCAGCAAAGAGAAACAATTTGACTTCCTCTTTGCCAATTTGGATGTCTTTTATTTCTTTCTCTTGTCTGATTGTGGCTGGGACTTCCAGTACTGTGTTGAATAGGAATGGTAAAAGTAGGCATCTTATCTTGTTCTAGTTCTTAGAGGAAAATCTTTCAACTTTTCCTCATTTGGTATAATGTTAGCTATGGGTTTGTTTCATATCCTCTTTATTATTTTGAGGTATGTTCCTTCTATGTTTATAGAGAGTTTATTTTATTTTATTTTATTTTATTTTATTATACTTTAAGTTCTAGGGTACATGTGCAGAATATGCAGGTATGTTACATATGTATACATGTGCCATGTTGGTGTACTGCACCCATTAACTCGTCATTTACATTAAGTATATCTCCTAATGCTATCCCTCGCCCTTCCCTCCTCCCCACAATAGGCCCCGGTGTGTGATGTTCTCCTTCCTGTGTCCAAGTGATCTCATTGTTCAATTCCCACCTATGAGTGAGAACATGCGGTATTTGGTTTTCTGTTCTTGCCATAGTTGGCTGAGAATGATGATTTCCAGCTGCATCCATGTCCCTACAAAGGACACGAACTCATCCTTTTTTATGACTGCATAGTATTCCATGGTGTATATGTGCCACATTTTCTTAATCCAGTCTGTCACTGATGGACATTT
>NW_012116455.1:683011-683909 GCF_000951035.1 Colobus angolensis palliatus
AGAAGTGTCTGTTCATATCCTTTGCCCACTTTTTGATGGGGTTGTTTTTTTCTTGTAAATTTGATTGAGTTCTTTATAGGTTCTGGATATTAGCCTTTTGTCAGATGAGTAAATTGCAAAAATTTTCTTCCATTCTGTAGGTTGCCTGTTCACTCTGATGGTAGCTTCTTTTGCTGTGCAGAAGCTCTTGAGTTTAATTAGATCCCATTTGTCAATTTTGGCCTTTGTTGCCGTTGCTTTTGGTGTTTTAGACATGAAGTCCTCGCCCATGCCTATGTCCTGAATGGTATTACCTAGGTTTTCTTCTAGGGTTTTTATGGTTTTAGGTCTAACATTTAAATCTCTAATGTACCTTGAATTAATTTTCGTATAAGGAGTAAGGAAAGGATCCAGTTTCAACTTTCTACTTATGGCTAGCCAATTTTCCCAGCACCATTTATTAAATAGGGAATCCTTTCCCCATTTCTTGTTTTTCTCAGGTTTGCCAAAGATCAGATGGCTGTAGATGTGTGGTATTATTTCTGAGGGCTCTGTTCTGTTCCATTGATCTATATCTCTGTTTTGGTGCCAGTACCATGCTGTTTTGGTTACTGTAGTCTTGTAGTATAATTTGAAGTCAGGTAGCAGATGCCTCCAGCTTTGTTCTTTTGGCTTAGGATTGTCTTGGTAGTGCGGAATCTTTTTTGGTTCCATACGAACTTTAAAGCAGTTTTTTCCAATTCTGTGAAGAAACTCATTGGTAGCTTGATGGGGATGGCATTGAATCTATAAAGTACCTTGGGCAGTATGGCAATTTTCACAATATTGATTCTTTCTATCCATGAGCACGGTATGTTCTTCCATTTGTTTGTGTCCTCTTTTATTTCCCTGAGCAGTGGTTTGTAGTTCTCCTTGAAGA
>NW_012116455.1:685166-685801 GCF_000951035.1 Colobus angolensis palliatus
TCTCTGCCAGGCTTTGGTATCAGGATGATGTTGGCCTCATAAAATGAGTTAGGGAGGATTCCCTGTTTTTCTATTGATTGGAATAGTTTCAGAAGAAATGGCACCAACTCCTCCTTGTACCTCTGCTAGAATTCGACTGTGAATCCATCTGTTCCTGGACTTTTTTTGGTTGGTAGGCTATTAATTCTTACCTCAATTTCAGAGCCTGCTCTTGGTCTATTCAGGGATTCAACTTCTTCCTGGTTTAGTCTTGGGAGAGTGTAGGTGTCCAGGAAATTATTCATTTCTTCTAGGTTTTCTAGTTGATTTGCGTAGAGGTATTTATAGTATTCTCTGATGGTAGTTTGTATTTCTGTGGGGTTAGTGGTGCTATCCCCTTTATCATTTTTTTATTGCATCTCTTTGATTCTTCTCTCTTTTCTTCTTTATTAGTCTTGCTAGCGGTCTATCAATTTTATTGATCTTTTCAAAAAACCAACTCCTGGATTGATTAATTTTTTGGAGGGTTTTTTGTGTCCCTGTCTCCTTCAGTTCTGCTCGGATCTTAGTTATTTCTTGCCTTCTGCTAGCTTTTGAATGTGTTTGCTCTTCTCTAGTTCTTTTAATTGTGATGTTAGGGTGTCAATTTTAGATCT
>NW_012116455.1:690021-692822 GCF_000951035.1 Colobus angolensis palliatus
ACACCAATCAGATGTAGATTTGGTCTTTTCACATAATCCCATATTTCTTGGAGGCTTTGTTCATTTCTTTTTATTATTTTTTCTCCATACTTCTCTTCTCACTTCATTTCATTCATTTGATCTTCAATCGCTGATACTCTTTCTTCCAGTAGATTGAGTCGGTTACTGAAGCTTGTGCATTTGTCATGTAGTTCTCGTGTTATGCTTTTCATCTCTATCAGTTCTTTTAAGGTCTTCTCTGCACTGATTATTCTAGTTATCCATTCTTCCATTCTTTTTTCAAGGTTTTTAGTTTCTTTGCACTGGTTACATAGTTCCTCCTTTAGCTCTGAGAAGTTTGATTGACTGAAGCCTTCTTCTGTCAACTCGTCAAAGTCATTCTCCGTCCAGCTTTGTTCTGTTGCTGGTGATAAGCTGCGTTCCTTTGGAGGGGGAGATGCGCTCTGATATTTTGAATTTCCAGCTTTTCTGCCCTGCTTTTTCCCCATCTTTGTGGTTTAATCTGCCTTTGGTCTTTGATGATGGTGATGTACTGATGGGGTTTTGGTGTGGGTGCCCTTTCTGTTTGTTAGTTTTCCTTCTAGCAGTCAGGATCTGCAGTTGTAGGTCTTTTGGAGTTTGCTTGAGGTCCACTCCAGACCCTGTTTGCCAGGGTATCAGCAGCGGAGGCTGCAGAAAATAGAATATTGCTGCACAGCGAGTATTGCTGTCTGATTCTTGCTCTGGAAGCTTCATCTCGGGGTCCCGCTGTGTAGGGTGTGAGGTGTCAGTCTGCACCTAGTGGAAGATGTCTCCCAGTTAGGCTACTCAGGGGTTAGGGACCCACTTGAGCAGGCAGTCTGTCCATTCTCAGATCTCAACCTCCATGCTGGGAGATCCACTGCCCTCTTCAAAGCTCTCAGACAGGGGCATTTACCTCTGTCGAGTTTTCGGCTGCTTTTTGTTTAGCTATGCCCTGTCCCCAGACGAGGAGTCTACAGAGGCAGGCAGGCCTCCTTGAGCTGCAGTGGGCTCCACCCAGTTTGAGCTTCCCAGCAGCTTTGTTTACATACCTAAGCCTCAGCAATGGCAGGCGCCCCTCCCCCAGCCTCACTGCTGCCTTGCAGTTAGTTCTCAGACTGCTGTGCTAGCAATGAGGGAGGGTCCATGGGCATGGGACACTCTGGGCCAGGTGTGGGATATAATCTCCTGGTGTGCCATTTGCTAAGACCCTTGGTAAAGTGCAGTATTAGTGTGGGAGTTACCCGATTTTCCAGGTGTTGTGTGTCTCAGATTCCCTTGGCTAGGAAAAGGGATTCCCTTCCCCCTTGCACTTCCCAGGTGAGGCGATGCCTTGCCCTGCTTCAGCTCTCGCTGGTTGGACTGCACCAGCTGACCAGCACCATTTTTCCGGCACTCCCCAGTGAGATGAATCTGGTACCTCAGTTGAAAATGCAGAAATCACCCGTTTTCTTTGTCACTCACACTGGGAGCTGGAGGCTGGAGCTGTTCCCGTTCAGCCATCTTGGGTGTGCCCCAAGAGTTTTTTTTTTTTTAATCCTGAAGGGACGTTGAATTTTATCAAATGCTTTTTCTGAGTCTGTCGAGATTATCATGTGTTTTTTTCCCCTTCATTCTGTTGATGTAATATATTGCATTTATTGATTTGTGTATGTTGAACCATCCATGCATCCTTGATATAAATCCTACCTGATTGTGGTGGATTATCTTTTTGATGTGCTGTTGGACTCAATTTGCTAGTATTTGAGGATTTTTGCATCTATGTTCATCAGGGATATTGGCCTGTAGTTTTCTTTTATTGTTGTGTCTTTGTCTGTTTTTGATACCTGGGCAATGCTGACTTCATAGAATGAGTTAGAGGGGATTCCTTTCTCTTTAATTCTTGGAGTAGTTTCAGGAGGAATGATATTCATTCTTTTTTGTATATTTGGCAGAATTCAGCTATGAGTCCCTCTAGTTCTGGGTTTTTCCTGTTGGGAGACTTTTTATTACTGATTCAATCTTGTTACTCTTATTGACCTATGCAGATTTTCTCTTTCTTTGTGATTCAATCATGGCAGACTGTGTGTTTCCAGAAACGTATCTATTTCCTCTGTGTTTTCCAGTTTGTCAGCACATAATTGTTCATAATAGTCTCTAATGATCTTTTGCTTTTCTTTAGCATCAGTTATAATGTGTCCCTTTTCATTTTTGAATTTGCTTATTTGGCTCTTTTCTTGGTTAGTCTAGCTAGTGGTTTATCAATTTTGTTTATCTTTTAGAAAAACTAACTTTTTATTTCCCCTGTGCTTTATATCTTTTAGTCTCTATTTCATTTAGTTTTGTTCTGATCTTTATCATTTCTTTACTTCTACTAATTTTGGGTATGGTTTGTTCTTGCTTTTCTAGTTCTTTGAGGTGCATTGTTAGATTGTTAGCTTGTAACGTTTCTGCTTTTTCAGTGTTGGCATTTACTGCTATATCTTTCCTCTTACAATTGCTATTGTTTTATCCCACAGTTTGGGGTATGCTGTGTTTCATTTTGGGTATGCTTCTTTATTGGAATTTTTAAATTTCCATCTTAATTTCTTCATTGACTCAGTAGTCATTAAGAAACTTGTTGTTCACTTTCCGTGTATTTGTATAGTTTCCAGAGTTCCTCTTGGCATTGATTTCTTGTTTTACCACATTGTGGTCTGAGAAGGTACTTTATATTATTTTCATTTTATAAGGAGTAAGGAAAGGATCCAGTTTCAGCTTTCTACTTATGGCTAGCCAATTTTCCCAGCACCATTTATTAAATAGGGAATCCTTTCCCCATT
>NW_012116455.1:695432-712999 GCF_000951035.1 Colobus angolensis palliatus
TTCCTTGAGCTGCTGTGAGCTCCACCCAGTTCGAGCTTCCCAGAGGCTTTGTTTACCTACTTAAGCCTCAGCAATGGTGGGCGCCCCTCCCCCAGCCTCGTGCTGCCTTGGGCTTAGATCTCAGACTGCTGTGTTAGCAATGAGGGAGGCTCCGTGGGCGTGGGACCCTCCCGGCCAGGTGTGGGATATATTCTCCTGGTGTGCCTGTTTAAAGCGCAGTATTGGGGTGGGAGTTACCTGATTTTCCAGGTGTTGTGTGTCTCAGTTCCCCTGGCTAGGAAAAGGGATTCCCTTCCCCCTTGCACTTCCCAGGTGAGGTGATGCCTCGTCCTGCTTCAGCTCTCGCTGGTCAGGCTGCAGCAGGTGACCAGCACCGATTGTCCAGCACTCCCTAGTGAGATGACCCCAGTACCTCAGTTGAAAATGCAGAAATCAGCGGTCTTCTGTGTTGCTCGCGCTGGGAGTTGGAGACTGGAGCTGTTCCTATTTGGCCATCTTGCTCCGCCCCCTTATTTTGATTTTAAAAAATTTGTTGAGATTTGTTTTCTGACCTAACATATGGTCTACGCTGGAGAATGTTTCATGTGCTGATGAAAAGAATGTGTATTCTGCAGTTGTTGGACAGAATGTTCTGTTAATGTCTGTTAGCTCCATTTGGTCTAAAATCCAGTTTAAATCTCAGTTTCTGTGTTGATTTTCTGTTTAGATGATCTATCTAATGCTCAGAGTGGGGTACTCACGTCTCCCATTGTTATTGTATTGTAGTCTATCCCTCTCTCTTTTGATCTAGTAATATTTGCTTTATGAATCTGGGTGCTCTAATGTTAGGTGCCTATATATTTAGAATATTATATCCTCTTGCTGGATTGATACCTTTGTCATTGTACCATGACCTTCTTTGTCCTTTTTACTGTCTTGACTTAAAGTCTGTTTTATTTGTTATAAGTATAGCAACTCCTGCTCACTTTTCGTTTCTGTTTGTGTGGAATATCTTTTTCCATTCGTTTATTCTCATTCTATATGTGTTTTTGCTGGCAAGATGAGTTTCACACAAGCAGCATATAGTTGGATCATGTTGATTTTATCCATTCAGCCATCCTTTTTTTTTTTTTTTTTTGAGACGGAGTCTCGCTCTGTCACCCAGGCTGGAGTGCAGTGGCCGGATCTCAGCTCACTGCAAGCTCCGCCTCCCGGGTTCACGCCATTCTCCTGCCTCAGCCTCCCGAGTAGTTGGGACTACAGGTGCCGCCACCTCGCCCGGCTAGTTTTTTGTATTTTTAGTAGAGACGGGGTTTCACCGTGTTAGCCAGGATGGTCTCGATCTCCTGACCTCGTGATCCGCCCATCTTGGACTCCCAAAGTGCTGGGATTACAGGCTTGAGCCACCGCGCCCGGCCTCCATTCAGCCATTTTAAACTTTTTAAGAGAAGAGTTTGATCTGTTTATGTTTAAGGTTCTTATTGAACTGCCAAAAAGCAGAGATAAAGAAAATACCTTGAAAGCAACTAGAAAAGAATGATACATTATAGCCAGAGGACCAGGAGAAATTTAAATTTTCATTGACTTTTCATCATAAACAATGCAGGTCAGACGACAGTGGAACACAATTTTAAAAAGTAATCAAAGGAAAAAACTTTCAACCCAGAATTTTGTGGTTATAGAAAGTATTCTTGTAGAATTAAGGTAAAATAATGACAATCTCAGATGAAAGAAAACTAACAGATTATGTTGCTGGAAGAGCTGTATAATAGAACATGCTAAACAACATTCTTCTGGCTGAAGAGAAATGATATCAGATGGAATCTAGAATCTTTTTGAAATGATAAAAATTATCAGAAATGGTAAATGTCTAAGTAAATATAAAAAGTGATGTACCATCTGACTACTGAACTAGGTCCTCCTTCAATTTTGTTGAAAGCAAAGTTCCTAGGTAAGTAGCTAGGAGTTACTTAGGCATGTCATAGTTGAAGGGGGATATCCCAAAGAAGACCACTACCACAGGGAGTTGCGATGCCCAGGTAGAAAAGATCTTTCTCTGGCCCTGAGGAGAGGGAATCTGAAGGATAGCAGAAATGATGAGTATGTCAGATGCTGCAGTAAACAGGCAGGGGCTCAGGCCAACAGTGGCACTGGCCCCATGGAGCACAGACTCACTGACAGAGTGTCTGAGAAGGAGAGCCTCAGGAGCAATGGGATGCTGCAGAGCAAGCAGTGGGTCTGGTTTGGGTTCATACAGAGTAATTGTAGCTGTCAGCACTGTGTGTGTCCCAGAATTCACCAGCCCACACATCCAGGACCAAGTCATTAAACAAACACAGACCTTCACACTCATGAGGATCCCATATTGAAGAGGGTGGCAAATAGCCACATAGTGGTCATAAGCCATAGCAGCCAAAAAGACACCCTCAATGCCAGCTCATGTCACAAGGAAGAAGATCTGAGAAGGGCAGCCCTTATAGGAGATGGTCTTCTTCTCCTGGAATAAGTTCACTGGCATGACCAAGATGGTGGTAGACACGTAGCAGATATCCAGGAAGCTCAGATTGCTGATGAAATAACCCATTGGAGTTTGGAGGGCAGGACTGACCCTGGTGGCCTGCATTATGAGCATGTTCCCTAGGAGAGTTGTCAGGTTGTTAGGTAAATGATCATGAAACCAGAAAGAACAAGCCCTGTCAGTTGGATGGTTGAAAAATCCCAGGAAGACAAATTCAGTGACATTTGTTTGTTTATTTCAAATGATGTCACAGCTACAAAATGATAAGAAAAAAGAAACTATAATGAGAACTACTGAAAGCATCACTATTGGGTTTCTGAACTTGCAGAGCCATGTCAAATAATGTATACGCAGCAGCCTGAAGAAGTATGCAGGAGTACCTTTAGGAAGATCACAACTTCGCACAGGGTTTTGTATGGCTGCTGGCTGGTATGAATAAATGGAGATGTTTTAAAACAGCAATAAGCTGTTAACCCCCATGTTAAAGTAAGCTCATTTCTCACTGGCTCTGCATTAGCTCCTTTCTAAAATTGCACTCCACTGTGTTAAATTCCTTTTTGTAAGTATCTTATTTTTTAAGTAACACATTTTTATTATGAAAAATTAAGAAAATGCAGAAAGATATAAAGAAGGATGAAACCATCCGCGGAATCAATGCTACCTTTCAGTATTATCCATTCCAGTCTTTTTCTCTATATATGAATCCTGATCTCTACTTATGAGTTTAAAATATTAGGAGCACAAATTCCCAAAATTACACTGTATTATTCCATCACACAAAATAAATTTAGTATCTCTCTTTTGATTGAACATTTAGATGGCTTCTATTCCTTTTGCTATTATAAATACTGGAATGAAAATTTTCAGACATGAGTATCTGTGAACATTTCTGATTATTTCTCAGAATTAAATTTTAAGTCAGCCTGGTTTTAGATAACTTTATTTTTCTCAATAAGAGTTAAAACATTTTTTTCAGGTTTATAAGATATAAGAAATTTCAACCAATAATACATATTTTACTTATATATTTTTCTTCTTTCCTTATTAAACTTTAGTAGTCCTAGATTTAAGCTCAGAAACTATTATGTTCATCCTGAAAAGATAATTGATACAATTGCCAAATTTGTATTAAGCTATGCTTTCTAATCTCTGAAACATTATCGTGAACTGCAACTTTTATTTCTTTTTCTGTCTTGAAGGGAAGATGATATAGTAGAAACAGCGGGCTCTTGAGCCTAAAAGATGTGGTTTGAAATTCTATGTCTGCCATTTACTAGATGTAGACAGTGGAAAAGTTAGTTGATCTCTGTTCTTAGTTTGCTCATTGTATTCTGATATTAATGGTGTCTATCTTAACAATTGTTGGGAAAACTAATATGAGATAATATAAGTTATATGCCTGCTGCATTATATGTGCTCAATACTGTTTATTAGGTTAAAAAGTTCCAGTTTATCCCTACTTTATTGATAGGTTTTATCATGAATGGATGTTGAATCTTCTTAAATGATTTTTCTGCATCTACTAAGATAATATATGTGTTTTCTTATTTAGTCTGTTAATATGGTAAATTATATGGATTGACTTTTTCAATGATAAACTAACTTTGCATTCCTAGAATCAATCTCAATTAATTGCAATGTATTATTCTTTTTATATACTTCTGGATTCAATTTGCTAATATTTTGTTGAGGACTTTTACATCTATATTTATGATCTTTAGTTTTCTTGTAATATCTTTGTCTAGTTTTGTTATCAGGCTCATGCTGGCCATATGAAATATGTGCAGAAGTTTCTCTTCTCTTGTATTTTCTGCAAGAAATTGTTTATAATTGGTGTAATGTGTTCCTCAAATGCCTGGTCAAATTCAACAGTGAAATCATGTAAGCCTGATGTTCTTCCCACTCGCTTTGCCCTTCCCCAGCAGGCCCCAGTGAGTGTTGTTTCCCTCCCTGTGTCCATGTGATCTCATTGTTCAGCTTTCACTTATAAGTGAGAACATGCAGCTTTTGATTTTCTGTTTCTGTGTTTGTTTGTTGAGGATAATGGCTTCCAGCTTCATCCATGTCCCTGCAAAGGACATGATCTCATTACTTTTTATGGCTGCATAGTATTCCATGATGTATATATACCACATTTTCTTTATCCAGTCTGTCATTGATGGGCATTTGAGTTTATTCCATGTCTTTGGTATTGTGAATAATGCTGCAGAGAACATATGCGTGCATGTATCTTTATAATAGAATGAGTTAGGCCAGGCACAGTGGCTCACGCCTATAATCTCAGCACTTTGGGAGGCTGAGGTGGGTGGATCATGAGCTCAGGAAATACAGATCATCCTGGCTAACATGGTGAAACCCTGTCCCTTCTAAAAATACAAAAAAATTAGCCGGATGTGGTGGTGTGTGCCTGTAATCCCAGCTACTCGGGAGGCTGAGGCAGGAGAATTGCTTGAACCTGGGAGGCAGAGGTTGCAGTGAGCCGAGATCACGCCACTGCACTCCAGCCTGGGTGACAGAGTGAGACTCTGTCTCCAAAAAAAAAGTAAAATAAAATAAAACAGAAAGAAAGAATGATTTGTATTCCTTTGGATCCATACTCAGTTAATGGGTTTGCTGGGTTAAATGATATTTCCAGTTCTAAATCTTTGGGGAATCACCACACTGTCTTCCGCAATGGTTGAACTAATTTACATTTCTACCAACAGTGTAAGAATGTTCCTGTTTCTCCACAATCTCACCAGCATCTGTTGTTTCTTGACTATTTAATAAACACCATTCTGACTGGTGTGAGATGGTATCTCATTGTGGTTTTGATTTGCATTTCTCTAATGATCAGTGATGTTGAGGTTTTTTTCATATGTTTGTTGGCTGCAAGTATGTCTTTTTTTTGAGAAGTGTCTGTTTATATCCTTTGCCCACTTTTTAATGGGGGTCGTTTGCATGCTGGGCTTAATACCTAGGTGATGGGTTGTTAGGTGCAGCAAACCACCATGGCACACATTTATCTATGTAACAAACATGCACATCCTGCACATGTACCTCAGAACTTAAAAAATTAATATAAAAAAAATAATGTCTACTAAGGCATTATCAAGTCAGTATGTTCAAGTTTTTCCAATTACCCTGTCCTTTTTTCCTTTCCTTTTCTTTTTTTTTTTGTTTTAGTGATTTATTGTTTAAGTAAAAATCTACCAAGTTTCAAAAAAAAAGAAAAAAGAAAAGAAAAGAAAAAAAAGAAAAAAAAATCCCAAGTCATATGGGCCTGGACTTTTCTTTTTTGGAATGTTTTAAACTAAACATTCAATTTCTTTAACATACATAGAACTACCCAGGTTATCCATTTCTTCTTGAGTGAGTTTTGGGACCTTCTGATGTCTTCAAGAAAGTGTTGTGTTTCATCTATGCTGTCAAGTAGTAGTATTCCATAATTATCCTTTTAATGTAGGGTCAGTATTGATCACTCTTGTCTTATTCCTGACATTTATAATTTGTGTCCTCTGTCTTTTTTTCTTAGTCAGCCTGCCTAGATGTTTATCAATCTTATTGCTCTTTTTAAAGAACTAGTTTATTTACACAGATTTTTCTCTATTGTTTCAATTTCATTGATTTTTTTCTCCAATCTTTATTGTTTCTTTACTTTTGTTTGCTTTGGGTTTGTTATCCTCTTCTTTCTCTAAGGCAGAAGTTTAGGTCAATGATTATAGATACAGGCTTTTCTAATATACATATTAAGTGATATATATTTCTGTCTAAACCCTGCTTTAGCTGTATTTCAGAATTTTTGATTTATTGTTTTTATTTTCATTCAATTCAAAATATTTAAAAATTTCCTTTGAGACTTTCTTTGCTAGATAAGTTATCTTAAAATGTATTGTTTAATAGCCAATATTTGGGAATATTCTAGGTATCTTTCTAATATTATTATTCTATATGGCCAAATAATATGCTCTGCTTGATATTTATTGTTAATGAGAAAGGCGTGTAGAAGTTTCTAACTATAATTGTGCATTTGTCTATTTTTCCTTTCAGATCTGTCAGGTTTGGCCTCATGTAAGTTGAAGTTCTTTTTCAGGTGCTTACACTTAAAGGATAATGTCTTTGTGGAGATTTGATTTATCATTATGCAATATTCCTTTTAAGCCCTGGTGATCTTTCTTCATTCTGAAGTCTATTTTGTCTAAAATTAATATATCCTTTGCCCACTTTTACTATGCAACATTTGCGTAGTATATCTTTCTCTCTTCTTTTACTTTCAACTCTCCGCTCTCCTTATATTTACAGTGGGTTTCTTTTAGACAGTATATAGTTGGATACTGCCTTTTAAAACCCAATTTGAAGGCTCTAGGGAAGAATACCTTTCTGTTTCTCCCTAACAGCTAGTGGTTCCTGACAATCCCTGTTGTTCCTTGGCTTGTAGCTGCATGACTCCAGTCTTTGCCTCTATTTTTGCATGGTGCTCTCATTTGTGTGTGTCTTTATTTGTCCTCTCCTTTTCTTATAATGATGCCACTAACTGTGTTTAGGTCCCACCTTAATCCAGTATAATCTCATATTAACTTAAATAATTACACCTTCAAAGGCCCTGTTTCCAAATAAGATCACATTCTGGTTAGACATGAATGTTAGGGGAACACTATTCAACCCAATACATTTATCTTGATTTAATTCATTCCAAACATTCTCCATTTGCTTGTATAGATCTGTGTTTCTGACAGTATATTTCTTATACCTGAAAAACTTACATTAACATTTGTTTAGAGTATATTTGTTGGCAGCACATTCCCTCAGTTTTTATTTGTCTGAGAAAATCCTTATTTCTCTCAATATTTGAAGGATGTCTTCAGGTTAACAGGTTATTTTTTTTCTTTTTTCCCATTTAGCACTTTAAAGATGTCACACCATTTCATTTAGCACTTGACTGTAGTTTCTGATGTGAAATCTGCTATATTTCTTATTTGTGATGCCCTGTTGGTTGTTTTTTTCCTCCTACTACTTGTCTCTTCCTTCTCAAATTCCAATTTTTAGACAGTTTGGTACTATACCAGATCTCTTGGATACTCTGGCTTAAAAATTGCTTTTAACTCTTTTTTTTCTCCTTGTGTTTGGTTTGTGTAATTTCTGTTGACCTATTTTCTTTTTTCTTTTCTTTTCTTTTTTTAATTTTTGAGATGAAGTCTCACTCTGTCACCTAGGCTGGAGTGCAGTGGCATGATCTTGGCTCACCACAGCCTCTGCCTCTCAGTTTCAAGAGATTCTTCTGCCGTCAGCCTCCTGAGTAGCTGAGATTACAGGCATCCACCACTGCATCCACCACTGCATCCAGCTTTTTCTTTTTTCTTTTTTTTTCTTTTTTTGTAGTTTTTAGTAGAGATGGTGTTTCTTTCTTTCTTTCCTTTTCTTTTTTTTTTTTTTTTTTTTGAGATGGAATCTCGCTCTCGCTCTGTCACCCAGGCTGGAGTGCAGTGGCACAATCTCGGCTGACTGCAAGCTCAAGCTCACCATCCCGGGTTCACACCATTCTCCCACCTCAGCCTCCTGAGTAGCTGGGACTACAGGCGCCCGCCACCACGCCCGGCTAATTTTGTTTTTGTATTTTGGTAGGGACGGGGTTTCACCATGTTAGCCAGGATGGTCTTGATCTCCTGACCTCGTGATCCACCTACCTCGGCCTCCCAAAGTGCTGGGATTACAAGTGTGAGCCACCACACCCAGCCTGAGACAGGGTTTCACCATGTTGGCCTGGCTGACCTCGAACTCCTGACCTCAGGTGATCCACTCACCTCAGCTTCCCGAAGTGTTGGGATTACTGCTGTGAGCCACTGCACCTGGCCTCTGTTGACCTATTTTGAAATTCATGAATTCTTTCTTCAGCTGTATCAAGTTTATTGAAGAACCTGTTAAATGAATTCTTCATCTTTATTACCGTGTTTTTCATTTATAGCACTTCCATTTGATCTTTTCTTATAGTTTTCACCTCTCTGCTGAAATCAACTATGTGATCTTGCAGGTTGGTTACTTTTTCCATTAAGGCTTTTAAGCGATTAATCATTATAATTTTAAATTCCTTGTCTGATGGTTTAAAAATATTTCTCATATTTGAGTCTGGTTTTTATGATTGTATTGTCTCTTCAGGCTATATTTTTTCCTACCTTTGTTTTTAAGATGGGGTCTCACTCTGTTGCCCAGGCTGGAGTACAGTGGTGTGATCATGGCTCACTGCAGCCTCAAACTCCTGGGCTCAAGCAGTCCTCATGCGACAGCCTCATAAGTAGCTGGGACTAGAGGCATACACCACTATGCTGGGCCAATTAAAAAAATATTTTTCAGAGATGTGGGTCTCGCTATGTGTCTGCCTGGAAGCCAGGCTTTGGTGTGAGAATGGGCAAGAAGAGTTACAGAGTCTGCCTATTGTTGATAGTCCATGTGCCTCAGGTTAAAACACCTTTGTGTGGTCCCAAAGAGTGGTTTGAGTGCTAAAAACAGATTAAAATGAAATGGTCTATACCTAAAGATGTTTTGGAGCTTGGAGAAAATCCCTGAAGCGTTGGTTCACAGAGAGGAAGCCATAGTTGAAGCGCTTTAAAGTCCATGGGTGGTGAGGATGTGTGAGGACATGGAATCAGTTTGGGCAGGCTGGCTGGCTGGTGGGATCATTAATTAAAGTAGGAAATACATGAGGTAGAGCAGGTTTAGGGGGAGGAGATAGTAGATTGGATTCGAATAATGTTGAATGTTAGGTAACTGTGGGATCTCTATGCAGAAATTCCCAATAGGCTGTTCAAAATACAGGATTTGGTCTCAGGAGACAGGCTAGAACTGCAGATACTAATTTGGGAGTCATCCTGAAGACAACTGTTGCAGCAACAGGTGTACATAAATTCAATCAAGAAGAATAGATAGAGTGAGAGGAGAGGAAGGCTAAGGTGGGAATCTTGTGCTCCTCAGTGTTTACAGAAAATGTGGTGAAGAGGTATCCAGAAAGGATTTGAAAATACTCAGAACCCTACCTACCTCAGCTATAGGCATTGCTTTTCCTAAGTAATTTCCCTAAATAATAAGCATTTCTCTTATTAATCCCTTATTAGCAATGATTTATAGTAAATCACCATTGGAACTGAGCTGGGAATCTGCATGTACTCCTGGAAATTTCTGATGTTATGTGTGTGTTTTATTCTGTTTTCTCTGTTAACTGCATAAACTTTGAGTCATTTGAAAATCAGTGACTTTTTTTTCACTCCTCATATCAAAAAGGTAGATATGAAAATCTCTTTTATAGGTAGATGTCTAGATGTATTCACAGGAAGAAATGAAATTCCTCATGGAAGGTGGTTCTGTGAAGAGTTTACTTTGGGAAACTGATCCAAACATCACCCAGTCTATGGATATCTAAATTAGAAAACTGAATATAAATTTTCAGGGATTTTCTAAAATATGGTTTCTGAAGTTGCACACACTGCTTATTATAAAGGTCTTGAAATGTGACTTCATATTAGTTGAAGTCAGTTCCTGAGGAACATATTTATAGGGCATTAAAAAGAATCTCTCTATATATGTCTACATGTAACTTTTTTTCCGTAGTTTAACTGACTAATCTAATTTCTTGTGGGCCAGGGGCATAAGATGGGTAAGTAGTAATGTGAATTTTTTCTTATTCTTTTTTTTTTTTTTTTTTTTTTTTTTGAGAGAGAGTTTTGCTGTGTTGGCTCTGTTGCCGAGGCTGGAGTGCAGTGGTGCAATCTTGGCTCTCTGGAGCTTCAACCTCCCAGGCTGTCAATCCTCCCACTTCAGCCTTCTAAGTAGCTGGGATCACAGGCACGCACCACCCCACCTGGCTAATTTTTTGTATTATTTGCAGAGACGGGGTTTGGACAATTTGCCCAGGCTGATTGCAAACTCCTGGGTTCAAGTGATCTGCCAACCTCAGCCTCCCAAAGTGTTGGGATTACAGGGTGAGCCACTGTGCCTGGCCTTATTTTTTCTTATTACTCATCATCCCTGATGTAGTTTGGCTATTTCACCCTCTAAATTTCATGCTGAAATTTGATCCCAGATGTTGAAAGGGGGGCCTAGCGGGAAGTTCGGCTCATGGGGACGAATCTCTCATGAACAGCTTGGTGCCATCCTTGCAGTAATGAGTGAGTTCTCATTCTATTAGTTCACGTCATGACTGATTGTCAAAAAGCCTGGCATCTCCTCCTCTCTCTCGTTCTTTCTCTCTCGCCACTTTACATGCCAGCTCCACTTCCCTTTCTGTCATGATTGGAAGCTTCCTGAGACCCTCACCAGAAGATGCTGGTTCCATGCTTCTTGTACAGCCTCCAGAACTGTAAGCCAAATAAAATTCTTTTCTTTATGAACTACCCAGCATCAGGTATTCTTTTAGAGCAATGCAAAAAGGACTGAGACGATCACCACCGTCATCATTAAAATTTATTATTAGCAATCACCACCTATGCATGACACTTTCTGTAATACAATATACACTTGTCCCTTTGAATTTAAATTCTTATTCCTAGGAATAGGCAGCCTCATTGAAAACCCTCTCCCGTATAATAATGACTTTATTCTCCATGATCACATGGAGATAGATAGATTTCATAGAAAAAAATAATTTGAGGGTAAGTTTTCTTAGACTGGTTTTGTACCAAAAAATTGGCTTTTAAAAGAATCTGGCTTAGGCTGGGCATGGTGGCTAACACCTGTAATCCCAGCACTTTGGGAAGCTGAGGAGGGCAGATCACAAGTTCAGGAGTTTGAGACCAGCCTGGACAACATGGTGAAACCCTGTCTCTACTAAAAATACAAAAATTAGCTGGGTGTGGTGGCACACATCTGTAATCCTAGCTACTCAGGAGGCTGAGGCAGGAGAATTGCTTGAACCTGGGAGGCGGAGGTTGCAGTGAGCCGAGATCGTGCCACTGCAAACCAGCCTGGGCAACAGAGTAAGACTCCATCTCAGAAAACACAACAAACAACAACAACAACAAGAAAAATATATATCTTGCTTAATAGTTTCAAAGTATGTTTTTCTTTAATGATTAAATTGATTTTAGTATAATGCATCCAACGAAAACCCAATGAGTTTCTTTGAAAAGATGCAACATTTTTACATACCTGAATTCAAACAGTATTTTTCAAACTGAGTAATGGATAGAAACAAACGTTAGATAATAATAGCTAACACTAGTTAAATCTCTATTATGTGCTAACTTTTTACATGTATTACATCTCAGCTTTTTACATTTATTAACTTATTTGATTCACATAATAACCTATAAGACAACCTACCATACCCATTTTGGAGATAAATAAACTGAGGCACAGAGGGTTTAAGTCATATAATAATTATTAGTAGTGATACTGATAATATCTTATATTTGCAAACTGCTCTATAGTCTTGAAAGCCCATGCATTCTTTGATTCTGAGAATTCAAGGCATGTGATTAATATGCCAGTACAGCTTTCATTAAAAATTCCAAATCTCGGGGGCTTCAGGAGCTTAAAGTATTTAAATTTCAATAGAAAGTTGGTACTGAAGTTAAGCATAAATAATTTTTAAATCTAAATATAAACTGTGGAAAATAAACAAGCGTAGAGGTCTTAACAGAGGATTTTTTTTTTTTTTTTGCTTTGGCAATAAATGAAATGTTTTGTTGACTAACCTTAAGGGGTTTATTTCCTCAAAAGAAACAAAACGAGGCATACATTAACCAGAGTAACTGATGTGATTTTGAAAATCCTTACAGCACATCAGGGTAACATCTACTTATACTTAATTTCAGTAACACAAAGCAATCATTAAACTTTTTAAATTGAATTTTCATGTTGCCCGGTAAATTGCTGATCTACTTAAACCACACGCGTGCACACACACACGCACACGCACACACGCATGCATGCGCGCGCTCACACACACACAGAATACCAGTATGCAGGACAATTTCTCTAAAAGAAAACCCAAATTATTTCAGGTGCTTGTGGTAAAGTTAATTTATTGCCATGAATTTATGAATTATTTTCACCTGGCCTAGATTTCTATTTGTATTCTCCCCCATAATATGAGTGCCTGGAACCAGATGGCATATTCAGAGGTCATTGTGCAGGCCAGTGCATTCCCAAACTTGAATGTGCATGTAAATAACCTGCAGTTCCAGTAAGTTCCCCGGCAACACCAATGCTGCTGACCCAGGGACCACACTTGAGCAGCAAGTGTAAGCTATTTCCACCTAACAGAGCTACACTTACCCCTAAAATTAGTAGGTTAAGTCTTTTCTTAATAAATTTGTCAAGAAAAATTCTCCATTGCATCTCAGAAATTTATTCCAGCATTTAATATTTCTTTCATTCCTTTATATCTCACCTGCACTTCTCCTATTGTAAAGGAAAAAGGAAAGACAAATTGCTACCTCTTATGACATGTAAGTGCCTTCTAGCTATAAAATTCTTCAAGCTATGAAATTCTTATTTTCTTTCAGCATTTTGCAATAATCTTTCTTTGGTAGTGGCTAGTTTTCAATTCAAACCAATTTAGTTCCTCCATAGGGTCTAATACAGCTCTATAACAGGTATTATAAAGAGACTCAAAGGGGAGTAAGACCTTATTCCTATCTTCAATAAGCAAACAATCTAATGGGAAGATAAACTACAATATGAGACAGAAAGCTTTGTGACATTTTGTTTACTTTTTAAATTATTATTATTATTTTTCTTTATTAATCTTTGGTCAGATAGCCCCTGGCTAAACACTTGTAGGAAGAGGACACTCAGTGCTTGCTCAAAGCCCCCATTTCCATCTTAAATACAAATACCTTGAAGTTACAGTCTGAGCCTTTCAATTCTGTATGAAAACGTAGCCTGGAGCCTCATGTACAAGCATGCATTCAATAAATGTTTGATGAATATAGAAGCACCATAAAGAACGTCTGTGGGATTAGAGATATCAAAAGATTTTTAAAGACATAACACTGTGGTGGACGTTAAAGGATTTAAACAGGCAGAAATATGGGGATAATCATTTGAGGTAAAGGGAGCAGAGAAGCAAAGCCATGGAGGCTGGTACCCAGAATTGGCTCCTTCCTTCTGAGTTGCTCCAACTTTTGTCTACCTCCTATTTGTCTCGAATCACATATTCTTTAAAAATTATGAAGGGAGTAACCTAGAGATTTACTTCTATTAGAGTATGATTTAGGCTTCTGTTTCATTGCTTCCTAAACAAAGATCCAGACTGGTTGACCTCTGAGGTCCCTTGTGTCTCAACAGCCTATGGTGATGATAAAAAAGATGACCTTGTTGTTCTCACCTATTCAGCACTGGACACCTTCCTGGAAAATATGTGATTAGCCAGTCAAGGCCACCTCAAAGTAAGGCACTGTGTTTTCCTATCCTCTTGTATATATTACTAATACCAACACTGTTCATCTTATTAATACTTGTTGAGCATGTGCTGTGTGCCAGGCAATCTTCATGGATTATCCCATTTATTCTCAAAACAACTAAAAAGTGTAAATACTGCTATTAACCCCATTTTGCAGATAAGAAAACTGAGACTTTAAGAGTTTATCCTGCTATTCTGAATTCAGAGTCTCATTTTTGACTACTAAGCAACACCCCCTTTTCATAACAATGTATGAATATTCAGTTACATGCTCACAAGTCTATTTATTTGCTTCATTCCAAGAATTTCTTGGTAATCCACTTGGCATATGAATTGAAATCTCCACCTTTCTACTTAATTGAAGTGTATAAATATAAGTATAGAGACCTGATAACTATTCTTTCTTTATTTTTTTAACATTGCAACTTCTTATTTCATTAACTGCATTTAGGCTACTTAAGCAAGCATTTTATAATATATAGAGTAATGAGATGACAGTACTGGAGATATTCAAATAGAGGCTGGATAGCTGCATCTCCTGCAAAGATTAACTCATGTCTCAAGTGAAGATCATTTGAGTTGATTCTTATAGTCCTTTTTAGCTCCAAGATTCCACTGTTCTTTCAATGTGAAAACATAGCATTTTTTGACCATGAAAATTTCTTATGTCATAAGATCAGATCAGACCAAGTATATCAGTCATCTCTTAGTATTCACCTACCTTGTGGAAATCCACTTTTGGTGTTTATGAACATTTTCCAGGAAGGTAAACATTTCACATGACGAAAAGCCTCCTTGGCTCCAATCTTATGTAATCTCTCTCTCTCTCTCTTTCTCTCTCTCTCTCTCTCTCTATATATATATATATATATATGTATATATCTCCTTTATTTTATGTTATTTATCAAATAGAGATTTTAAAATGTTTTATTTTGGAACAATTATAGATTCACAGGAAAAGTTGAGGAACTATACAGGGAGTCTTGTCCTTAACATTTCATTTTTAAAATAAAAACTATATAGGAATTTTAAATTTCAAAAGTAGCACGTGCTCACTGAAAAATTTCACATAAGTGAAAAATACATAAAATGTAAATGGAATATCTTCCCTTTCACAGAACACTCTGCTCTGCACCACTGTTCATAGTGTGTTTTTTGTATATGATTGACCGAATAACAGAAACTGGCTTAACAAACAATCCCAGTTTCCCTTCCATCCCTCCATAGCCCTGTGATTGACAGTAACGATAGCCCCAATTATAATGGTGGCTACTGCTTATTAAGTACTTACAAGGTACCAGGAGCTGCACTGGGTGCTTTGCACACTCAGTCTCATGTATGTATCACAACAACCTTATATAGTAGGAATTGATTAAGATTTGCAAGTAAGGAAACTGATGCTTTTTTTATTATTATACTTTAAGTTCTAGGGTACATGTGCACAACGTGCAGGTTTGTCACATATGTATACATGCGCCATGTTGGTGTGCTGCACCCATTAACTTGTCATTTACATTAGGTATATCTCCTAATGCTATCCCTCCTTCCTCCCGCCACCCCATGACAGGCCCTGGTGTGTGATGTTCCCCACCCTGTGTCCAAGTGTTCTCATTGTTCAATTCCCACCTATGAGTGAGAACATGCAGTGTTTGGTTTTCTGTCCTTGGGATAGTTTGCTGAGAATGATGGTTTCCAGCTTCATCCATGTCCCTACAAAGGACATGAACTCATCCTTTTTTGTGGCTGCATAGTATTCCGTGGTGTATATGTGCCACATTTTCTTAATCCAGTCTATCATTGGTGGACATTTGGGTTGGTTCCAAGCCTTTGCTATTGTGAATAGTGCCACAATAAACATATGTGTGCATGTGTCTTTATAGCAGCATGATTTATAATCCTTTGGGTATATACCCAGTAATGGGATGACTGAGTCAAATGGTATTTCTAGTTCTAGATCCTTGAGAATCACCACACTGTCTTTCACAATTGTTGAACTAGTTTACAGTCCCACCAACAGTGTAAAAGTGTTCCATTTCTCCACAACCTCTCCAGCACCTGTTGTTTACTGACTTTTTAATGATTGCCATTCTAACTGGTGTGAGATGGTATCTCATTGTGGTTTTGATTTGCATTTCTCTGATGAGCAGTGATGATGAGCATTTTTTCATGTGTCTGTAGGCTGCATAAATCTCTTCTTTTGAGAATTGTCTGTTCATATCCTTTGCCCACTTTTTGATGGAGTGGTTTGATTTTTTTCTTGTAAATTTGTTTGAGTTCTTTATAGATTCTGGATATTAGCCCTTTGTCAGATGGGTCAATTGCAAAAATTTTCTCCCATTCTGTAGGTTGCCTGTTCACTCTGATGGTGGGGAAACTGATGCTTCAAGTTACCTGGCTACTATATTAGTGGCTGAGATTTAACCCATGCCCATCTGACTCTAAAGGCTATACTCTTTCCAATTCCATTTTCTGCATTCCATAATTCCATAAAATAAAGAGAGAGAGAAAGGACCAAATAAGAAAAATACCTACCTCTTTTCAATCTCCGGAGAATCAGTTCAATCAGTAGCAACAACGAAACAAAACAAGTCAAAACAAAAGTTAATGCTAACACTGATTAAATGAATTTCTTGGAATTAAAAAAGGATGAAATTATTGACTTATTTTTCCACCAATTATATTTACCATATCAGCCTCATGATGAGACTATATAGGATTTATTGGGCACATATTTCTCAACATCTGTCTCTGCCTGAAACATGACATAAATTTGCATTTCTTAACCTGTGTTAACTTTGACAAGAGGGTAACTCTATAGAGGTCTCACAGAAAACTGCACTCCTCCCAAGCCTATGCCAGAGGTAGCATAGAGCCACTGGCAAATTCTGAGCCCCCCTCATGAACACGTATGTCAGAGTGGAGAAGGACTGGCCTGCGATGCCCTGCCTGTGAGAAGGTGTCTTAGGTCCTTGACCTTGGCATCACAGAGTCTGATACTCCCAGTGGCCTCCAAGCTAAACAGGGACCCAAAGCTTGGGTCTCAAAGACTGTTCACGAACAACTCAGGTGAAAGTCAGGGGAACAGGAGAGATATAAAATCCAGCACTTTAGTCAGACCTACAGAGAAAGGTTAAGAAGGGACATCTCAGCTGACCACTGGAGGACATTTCTGTTCAATGGTTCTGGTGCAAACATCTTAGACACCCGAGGAAAAGAACAGCTTGTTGGGGCATAAATGTGGCACCATGGCCCTGTAAGAGCAATGGTTCCAATGGAGACCATGTGGCACGTTCTGTTCAGTTCCCAGCCAGAGAGCAACAACTCTGCTTCTTTCTCTCCCAATCAGTCATCTCTAAGGCAAATGATTGGGGATGAAATGATTTACAAATAGCTTTAAATATTTATTTCTAATAAAAAGAATCATAGGTAAAGTAGATCATTCACAAGCTTTAAGCCTTTATTATAGTCAATAAATTGCTTGCAACACACCTCTCCCAAACATCAATGTGTTGCCACATAAAGATGAGAACCCCTGGTTAGTGAATAAATGTTTCCAAATACATGTTTTGTATGAATTTAATCAAATTTCTTTGAACAATTCTTTTGTCTGCACCTATTGTTGCACTGTAATGTGTAATAGTGGAAATATATCCCTGTGCTTTCTCCTGAAAAATTATTCCTTTCTGTCCTGCTTGT
>NW_012116455.1:713589-717950 GCF_000951035.1 Colobus angolensis palliatus
ATCCCTGTGCTTTCTCCTGAAAAATTATTCCTTTCTGTCCTGCTTGTCAAAAATAGGATACTAATACTTTGCATTTTGTATTATGCCATGAAAATGTTGCCACATAAAGATGAGAACCCCTGGTTAGTGAATAAATGTTTCCAAATACATGTTTTGTATGAATTTAATCAAATTTCTTTGAACAATTATTTTGTCTGCACCTATTGTTGCACTGTAATGTGTAATAGTGGAAATATATCCCTGTGCTTTCTCCTGAAAAATTATTCCTTTCTGTCCTGCTTGTCAAAAATAGGATACTAATACTTTGCATTTTGTATTATGCCATGAAAATTTTTTCACTTATATTATCTCACTTAAATAACTCAGACATTCCTTAGGTTCTGGAGTAGATAATTTCTAAAGTAAGTTCTACTCTAATTCTGGAAATTGTACTGTCGAAATTTATACACACAGAAAAGATGTTAATATATGTCATTACATAAATGTTACCAAAATGGTAATAAAAATATGCACAATATACTGTATGTTACTAAGGGGTAGGTATATCCTGACACTGGGCAGTTTTTCTTAATCGTGATGATAAATAAATAAATTACGAACCACTGAGTCTCACTGAAAGGCTTTGATTTCTGGCTTTGGGGGTGGGGCTTGTGCTCCCCACACTACTATGGAAAGAATACTCTTCGATACAGCTGGCTGTTGAACTCCATGCATCATGAAGGGACCTGCCATTCCAGGAGCTGCCAACGGCATAGTCATTGCCTAACACAGGAACCAAAAATCCTCTTTGATCACTCCATGATTCATTCTTCTAGGATGGCCATGTATAAACGCCTGTGGACTGTCCTTTGGGTAGTATCCATCTAATCTCTCTCTAAGCAGATGTTCTGGGACTCCTCCAAGTACAAACATAACTCAAGGGCAACAGCTTGATTAGAAAGTGTAGAAATGAAGAGCAATTTGTTCTCTCTTGGATTCATTAAGGTTGTGGCTATCATCTTTTTCCAGCACGCAATGAAGAGATCATCTTTCTAGCTCTTTGGAGACATTGTGAATGGAGTTTGGTACTGGATTTGTTGTCAGAAGTTGTAGTGGCTAAAGCCTGAAAGACAGCCTTGTCCTCCTCCTAGTTAGTGAGTGAAGGCATATGCATGGATGTGGGCTTATTTGATTGGGTTTTACAGTACATGAGGGAGTGTTTTCTGTTTGTTCTGGTGGCCATGGCCATGGGCTTTGCTTGGACCTAGCCTCTTCGTGCCACATGCCCCACCGGAGGGACGTGTATCCGGAGCCACAGTACTGCAACATGTCTGCTGTCTCAGCTTCAAGCGGCTCCTAGTTATGGCTGCCCCCTGCATGCAGTGTTTCCCTTCTTTCCTGCCGGCACCACTTAGACCTTTGTGGCCCCTGATTTCTGGTCCTACCATTGCTCATAACCTGGTGATGGCATTGCTTGTTGTGGAGTTCTGAAGGGGAAAATGGCAGAGCCATCAAATAGTTCTGTAGGGCCCACATGTGGATAAGGTATAAGTCTGAAAATCTTACAGTATTTTCCTACACTGAATTAAGATAAAAACATTAGACAGTGTTAAGAGTTAAGTCACTAAAGCTCAAAAATCCCCTAGCAACGGGTTTTTCCATGTGCGAAGAAGTAGCACAGAAATGGAGATTATTAAAACCCTTAGGGTCATTAGCCTTTAGGGAAATGTAAATCAAAATCGCATTTGACATAGGGCTTCATATATACCAGGATGCTTATAATAAAAGGCAGACATAACAATAAGTGTTGGTGAGGATGTAGAGAAATTAGAAACCCCATTCACTGTTCTTAGTAATGTAAAACGGTGCCACTGCTTTGAAAACAGTCTGGAAGTTCTTTAAAAAGTTAAACATAGATTTACCATATGATCCAACACTTCCTTTCCTAGCTATACACCCAGGATATATAAAAATATTTGTCTACCAAAAATTTGTACATAAATTTTCACAGGAGCATTATTCATAAAAAGTTAAAATAACCAAAATGTCTATCCAGTGATAAATGGGTTAATAAAATGTGGTGTATCTATATGATGGAAATTATTTAGCAATAGGAAGGACTGAAGTACTGATACATGCTGTCAAATTGATGAAACTTGAAAACATTATCTCAAGTGAGAGACACTAGACATACCAGGCACATATTATATGATTTCCTTTATATGAAACATCCAGAATAGCAATATCCAAAACCACAGAAATAGGTGAGTGGTTGTTTGGAGCTACAAAACTGGGGGCAAATAGGGAGTGACTGCTATTTTTGGGGAGTGCATGATTAAGATGTCCCGAAATATCAGTGGATTAGAGAACAGAAAGCATGCAACATCACAGTGTGTTAAGTGCTCAACACAGGTATAGCTGTTTGTCCTGGTGGGATGGGCATCAGAGTTGTCAACAGATGCTATGTGGAGTGAGCACAATGATAATTGAAACTGGAATGTTCATGTTTTTCTCTAATCCAGAATGGGATCTAGTTGCTGACCTCCCTAGAGAATCTGTGTTTTCCTGTCAACCTCCTCACTGCACTCTTGACCTCCTTGTTTCTCAGGCTGTAGGCGCTGAAGTTCAACGCTGGGGTCACAACACAGAAAAGCACAGAGACCAGGATGTCTATGTCCAGGGAGCACCCTTCTCTGGGCCTGTCATAGTTGAAGTGATGTGTTGCAAAGAAGACCACCACCATGGTGAGGTGTGAGGCACAGGTAGAGCAGGCCTTGCTCCTGCCCTGAGCAGAGGGAATCCTAATGATGGTAGAGATGATGAATATGTAGGACATTGCTGTAAACAGGCAGGGGCTCTGGCCAGTGGTGGCCCTTACCAGGTGGAGCACAGACTCACTGACAGAGGTGTCTGAGCAGGAGAGCTCCAGGAGCAATGGGATGACACACAGAAAGTGGCTGATTGGGTTGGGTTTACACAGAATGAATGTGGCTGTCAGTGCTGTGTGTGTTCCAGAATTGACCAGCTCACACATCCAAAACCCAGTCACCAAACAAACAGATCTTTCCACTCATTAGGAGCTTATATTGAGGAGGATAACAAATGTTCACACAGTGGTCATAAGCCATGGCAGCCAGCAAGACACCCTCAGTGCTGGCTCATGATGCAAGGAAGAAGACCTTGGAAAGGCAGCCCTCGTAGGAGTTGATCTTATTCTCCTGGAAGAAGTTCACCAGCATGACCGGGATGGTGGTAGACATGTAGCAGATATCCAGGAAACTCAGGTTGCTGAGGAAATGATACAGTGGAGTGTGGAGGGTTAACTCTGGTGGACACCACTATGGGCATGTTCTCCCACAGAGTGTCAGGTAAATGGCCAGAAGGACCAGGAAGAACAAGCCTTGTAGGTTGGAGAGGTTGGAAAATACCCAAAAGATGAATTTGGTGACATATGTTTGATTGCTCATTTCAACTGCTGTCACAGCTACAAAACAAAGAAAAAAGAAACCATAGTGAGAATATACTGAGAACAACCTCAAATGGGTTTGTAAATGTGCATGGCCATGTCAAATAATGTTGGACATAGATCAGCCTGGGTAGGGATGACATGTAGGGTTGTCCTCAGGGAACTAACAGTTCTCACCCTATATGACTACACACGTCAGCTCATTTTTTCTTTTTATTATTTTTAATGTTTATGGTTTGGGGGGTACAGGTGGTTTTGGTTACACAGATGAGTTCTTTAGCAGTGAATTCTGAGATTTTAGAGCACCCATCACCTGAGCAGTGTATACTGTACCCAGTGTGTAGTCCTTCATCCCTTACCCACTTCCCAACCTCCCCACTGAGTCCCCAGTGTCCACTATATTACTCTGTATGTTTTTGCATCCTCATGGCTTAGCTCACACTTATAAATGAAAACATACAGTATTTGGTTTTCCATTCTCAAGTTACTTCACTTAGAATAATAGCCTGCGCTCCATCCAAGTTGCTTCAAAAGACGTTAATTTATTCCTTTTTATGGCTGAGTAGTATTTCATGCTGTATATATACCACAATTTCTTTATCCACTCGTTGGTTGATGGGCACTTAGGTTGGTTCCATATCTTTGCAGTTGTGAATTGTGCTGCTATAAACATGCATGTTCATGTGTCTTTTTCATATAATGACTTCTTTTTCTTTGATAAATACCCATAGTGGGATTGCTGGATCAAATGATAGATCTGCTTTTAGTACTTTAAGGCATCTCCATCTCTTTTCCATAGTGGTTGTAGTAATTTACATTCCCATCAGCAGTGTAAGTATTCGCTTTTCACCACATCCACTCCAAGAGCTATTGTTTTTCGACTTTTTCATTATGGTCATTCTTGCAGGGGTAAAGT
>NW_012116455.1:718136-719652 GCF_000951035.1 Colobus angolensis palliatus
GCGGCTTCACCATGTTGGCCAGAATGGTCTTGATCTCCTGACCTTGTGATCTGCCCGCCTCGGCCTCCCAAAGTGCTGGGATTACAGGCTGAGTCACCGCGCCTGGCAAGTAATAAAACAAATTTCATTACAAAAATTTAAGAACATGCAGAAAGCTATAAATAATTCAGTCATCTGCGGAATCAGTCAGTACTACCTTTCAGTGTATTTCATGGTAGTTTTTTTCATTTTACATACATCTTGATTGCTGTAGCTTTAAAATATTAACATTTTTTCCAAATTGGAAAAGAAGAACTGAAACTACCTCTCTACAAGTATGGCATGATCATATATAGAGAAAATATCAAATAATCTTCTGGAAAACTACTAGTGCTAATAAGCAAATTCAGCAAAGTTGCTCACACCACAATCAGTTACGTGTTTGTATACTAGCAATGGCAATTCAAAAAGGAAATTAAGACGTTAATTCTACTTACAGTATATCTAAAAGAATTAAGTAGTTAAAATAAATCTTACTAAGGAGATGAAGAACTTGTACACTGAAAACTACAAAACATTGTTGAAATAAATTAAAGAAAAACCTAAAGGAAATATATCTTACGTTCATTGATAGAAAGACTTAACATTGTTAAGATATCAATACTACCGAAAGTGATCTACAGATTCAATGAAATCCATATCATATTCCAACAGCCATTTTCACAGAAATGTAAAAGCCCATCCTCAAATTTTATGGAATTGCAAGGGACCCTGGATAGCCAAAATAACCTTGAAAAGGAAGAATAAAGTTGGAGGATTCATACTTCCTGGCTTTGAAACTTACTGTAATGATACACTAAACTGAAACAGTATGGTATTGTAATAAGAACAGTCATAGACTGATGGGATAGACCAGAAAGCTCAGAAATCAACCTCCACATATATGGTTAATTGATTTTCAGACTTGCATGTCACGTCTATTCAGTGGGGGAAAGAACAGTTTTTCCAGAAAATAGTCCTAAGAAAACTGTATATCCACATGCAAAAGAATGAAGTGGGGCCCTTAACTTACACTGTAAACAAAATTAACTCAAAATTGATCAAAGACCTAAACATAAGAGCTAAAACTATAAAAGTCTCAGAAAAAAATTGGGGACAATCTTCATGTCATTGGATTTGGATTTGGATTATTATTTCATAGAAATAACACCAAAAGTACAGACAACAAAAGAAAAAGTAGGTAACATTTACTTCGTTGAAATTAAGAAAGTGTCATCCAAAGGATGCCATCAATAAAGTAAAAAGGCAATCTGTAGAATGGAAGAAAATATCTGCAAATCAGAAATCTAGTAATGCATTAATATTCATAATATAAAGAACTCCTACAACTCAACAACAATTATAAAAAACCAACCGATTCCTGTGGACACAGGACTTGAATAGACATTTCTCCAAAGAAGATACACAAATAAGGGCATGAAAAGATGCTCAACACCATTAGTCATTAGGAAAATGCAAATCATTTGGGAGGCCGAGA
>NW_012116455.1:720472-759819 GCF_000951035.1 Colobus angolensis palliatus
AAAAAAAAAAAAAAAAAAGAAAATGCAAATCAACACTACAATGAGATACCAGTTTTTACTTATTGAAATGGCTATAATAAAGAAAATGGAAAATAACAAATGTTGGCAACAACATGGAGAAATTTTAACCCTCATGAATTGCTGGTGTTAATATAAGATGGTGCAGCTGCTTTAGAAAACATTTTGACAGTTCCTCAAAAATTAAACATAGAACTACCATATGATCCAGAAAATGCAAATCAACACCACAATGAGATACCAGTTTTTACTTATTGAAATGGCTATAATAAAGAAAATGGAAAATAACAAATGTTGGTGACAACATGGAGAAATTTTAACCCTCATGAATTGCTGGTGTTAATATAAGATGGTGCAGCTGCTTTAGAAAACATTTTGACAGTTCCTTAAAAATTAAACATAGAACTACCATATGATCCAGCAATTCTGCTCCTAGAAATACATCTGAAAGAATTGAAAGCAGGTACTCAAACAGATATTTGTACATCCAGGTTCATAGCATCCTTGTTCGCAATTGCCAGAAACAACCCGTGTCCATCAGCAGATACAAAATGTGGTATACATACAACAAATTGTTATTTAGCCATAAAAAGGAATGAAATTTTGATGTAAACTACAGCATGGATAGAACTGGAAGACATTATGCTAAGTAAAATAAGCCAGATGTGGAAAGGTAAATATTGTATTGATACTCCACTTATATGAAATACGTAGAACACGCAAGTTGATGGTTATACAATATTGTGAATGTATTTCATGCCATAAAATTGTATACTTATAAATGGTCAACTAATAAATATATGTATTTTACCACAATTAAAAATAAATGACAGAAAATTATGAGCTTCATTTCTTAGGGATGCATTGCGTTTCATCATATGAAATAAATTGCATCTCCTTTTTGATTAAACATTCAAATTGTCTCCATTCCCTATGAATGCTGTAATTTCACATGTAAATGTGAGCATCTCCGATTATCTCTTCAGAATACAATTTTAAGTCTGTTTTGAAATATACTAATTTTTAAAAATCACTTGGGTCATTTATCTTTTCAGAGATTAAAAGGTATAAAAATTTTAAATTAAACATGTACTTGGATATGTTACCTTATTAAATTATATTAATCCAAGATTTATCCTTAGCCCAACATTACATATTTCTTGAAAAAAAGTTGATAGAATTACTCACTTTCTATTAAGCTATCATAGGCTCACAATCATTGTTATGAACTGTAATTTTCTCATCTTTTTCAATCTTAGAGAGGAGGTGATATGTTGGAAAAAGTCGGCTCTTGAATCAGATAGATGTGGATTTTAAAATCCTACTTCTACTGGTTACTATTTCTACCATCTACTAGGTGTAGATGGTGGATGAGTTAGCTGACTTCTTGGTTCCTCAGTTTGCTCGTTATATTCTGATCTTATTCATGCCTGTATCAGAGTTGCTGGAAGAAGTAATATGAGATAAAATAATGTGCCTTGTACTTAAGAGGTATTCAATAAACTGAAGCTGTCAATGCTATTATTTTGTAGTCCATGTAAAATATTTCAGGATAAAATATTTTCTTCGACTCTGCCTTCCAAATTTTACAAATACTGTCATTTCTCACCACCATCACTAGTGATACCCCAGTCCAAGTCACCATTTTGTCTTGCCCAGACTCCTGCAACAGACACGAGCAAGCAGTTTTCAAAATAATATATTTAAATGCCAATAACTTAGGAAAAGATGCATCAACATCAGGTAAATGCAAATACAAACAATGTGAAATAGGAGCAGTTAGGATATCCTTACCTCATTCCTGATCTTGGGGGAAAGCATTCAGTATTTTACCATTTTACTAGCTGTAGAGTTTTGTTTAGATGTTCTTTATTTTATTTTTTAAGTTTAACTTTTAATTTAATTTAATTTAATTTAATTTATTTATTTATTTATTTTGAGATGGAGTCACGCTCTGTCACCCAGGCTGGAGTACAGTGGCACAATCTTGTCTCACTGCAACCTCTGCCTTCTGGATTCAAGTGATTCTCCTGCCTTAGCCTCCTGAGTAGCTGGGATTATAGGCACACACCACCGTGCCCAGCTAATTTTTTGTATACTTAGTAGAGATGAGGTTTAACTATGTTGGTCAGGCTGGTTCAAACTCCTGACATTAGGTGATCTGCCGGCCTTGGCTTCCTAAAGGGCTGGGATTACGGGCACAAGCCACCTGCAGGTAAACTTACACATAGGTAAACTTGTGTCATGGGGGCTTGTTGTAGAGATTATTTGTCACCCAGGTATTAAGCTTAGTATCCTTTAGTACGGATCCTCCTTTTTCCTGATCTTCTTTATCTTCCCACCCTCCACTCTCCAGTAGGCCCCAGTGTCTGTTGTTCCCTTCTATGTGTCCATGTGTTCTCATCATTTAGCTCCCACTTAGAAGTGAAAACATGTAGTATTTGGTTTTCTGTTCCCGTGTTAGTTTGCTAAGGATAATGGCCTGCAGCTCCATCCACGTTCCTGCAAAGAACATGATCTCATTCTTTTTATGGTTGCATAGTATTCCATGGTGAATATGGACCACATTTTCTTTATGTGGTCTGTTATTGATGGGCATTTAGGTTGATTTTATGTCTTTGCTATTGTGAATAGTGCTGCAATGAACATATGCATGCGTGTGTCTTTATAATAGAATGATTTATATTCCTTTGGGTATATACCCAATAATGAGATTGCTGGGTTAAATGGTATTTCTGTTTTATATGTGGCCAACAATCATGAAAAAAAGGCCCAACATCACTAATCATTAGAGAAATGCAAACCAAAACCACAATGAGATACCATCTCACACTAGTCAGAAAGGCTATTACAAAAAAGTCAAAAAATAACAGATGCTCTTGAGGCTGTAGAGAAAAACAAACACTATTGGTGAGAGTGTAAATTAACTCAACCATTGTGGAAGACAGTGTGGTGATTCCTCAAAGATCTAGATGTTCCTTAAAAGTTAAAGAAGTTACTGTCTATCTCTTCTTTACTAAGAGTTTTTATCATGAATAGGTGTTAAATTTTGTTAAGTGATTTTTCTGTATCTTTTGAGATGTATTTTCTTATAATCCTTCTGGGACTCAACTTGTGTATATGTTAGATATTGTACAATAGTCTGATACTCTGGGATTTTCTTTTTGTTTTTTTACTATTATTTTTCTTTGTGTTTAGGTCTGATGATTTCTTTAACATATTTTCAAGTTCACTGATTCTTTTTTCGGCTGATGAACCCATAAAAGGTGTTCATCTTCATTCCTTTTTATTTTAGCATTTTCATTTGATTTTTCTCATTGTTTCCATCTCTCTGCGGAAATTATCTGTCCGATCTTGCATTTTCCTCCAAATTCCTGAACCTGTTAATCATAGTAATTTAAAATTCCCTGTCTGATAGTTTTCATATCTCTTTAATATCTTAGTCTGATGTTTGCTTTGTCTCTTCAGACTGTTATTTTCTTACCTTTTTGTGTGCTTCATAACTTTTTGCTGAAATTAGAAATGTAATATAGGACAGTAGAGAATGAGGTAAAAACACTTTTTTGGCTTGGACATGAGTATGTCTCTTCTTCTACTAGACCTCTAGACCTCTAATGTTGGAGCATGTGCTAATCTAGTCAGGGGTTGGGCTGAATTTGGAGTTTGTGTTGAGGTGTTTATCCTCAGTGCGCTATAGGCTTCAAATTTCTCCAGTGGTATCTTGTGCTTAGGCCATAGGAAAGTTTGCCAAAGGTTTTTGTTTGTTTGTTTGTTTTAGTTTCTACTCCCTGCTTGTCTTTGGGTCTTCCCTTTACATGACTAACCCCAGAAATAACCCTTTTCCTAAATATTTTGAGATGTATTCCACTATTAATTTTACTCATTGCTTGTTAGCCTGCCTACCAGGGAGAAGGGGGAAGGTGTTCTGTCATGTTCTGGGTTAAGCTTCAGTCTTAGGTACTGTGACTGGGCCTTGCGGCATGAGTTTCACAGTGATCCTGCCCTTCGTCCAGCTATAACGCTGGGCCTAACACACGTTTCTGCCCCTCCCTGATGGGTCAGACTTTTTGGTCCCTGTCCCTTTCCCAGCTACAGTGAGTTTCCACAGTGCCCTGAGGTGACAGCTTTCTAGTTTTGCTTTGCAGATTGTGGCTTTTGTTCTGTAGGAAAAATATGGGAAATGGGTCATGGAGAAGTTTTGGCACTGACTGCTCCTCCCCCACCCTCCCCACACTGCAGCATTAGGGAAGCTTTCTCAGAATACTTCTTGGTCTTCACTGTGAGCATCTGGTGGAGTTCACGGTGGAAAAGCAAAAAGGTGCAAACCTTATGTCTATGGCCCCCAGGGACATTGCTCACTCCTTAGCAATTAATTAAATTCACAAAAAAGCTGTGAGTCTTCTTACCAGTTTTATGGCATCTGATGGCTACTGCCTCAGGTGAAAAAATGTTTAGGTCCTGTTTCTCCCTACATGCCTCTAATCTCCCCAGTTTTCTATTTAGTCATTTGCCTTGCAATCTCGCTTCCCTGATGGGTTCAAGAAAAGTCATGAATTCACATTATGTCCAGCTTTGTTGTTATAATGCTGGGAGCAACATTCTTCCAGCTGTCTAAACCTACGAGTCAAAACTGGAAATCAGTTCGGCCTCTCTTGAAAATTATTTGGCAGTTTCTAACAGTCAAACATAGTTACTTTATGATTCAGAAATTCCACTTCTAGGTATACACCCAAGAAAAGTAAGTGTATGTCCATAGAAAATGACTTGTATAAAACTGTTTAAAACAAATTTCTTCATATAGCACAAACTAGAAATCAATGGTATGCTTATCAATAGGAGAATGGATACAAAAGTATGGTATATACATATGGGAATACCATATGATAAATTAAAATATTGATACATATGAAAACATTGATAAATCTGTGATCTAAGACCCCAAAATAGATGCCCCTTTATCAATTAGGATGACCCAAGGGTTAGGAAAACAAAGTTAGTTTCCTTACTAGTCAAGCTCTGGGCCTGGCTGGCCTCACAAATTTCTAAGTTTTTATGACTAAACTCTCTAACAAATCAGAGCAATTAGCTCTGATTTATAGCCCAGACCACTATAGCTCTGATTGGGCAGAAGGCTGGCCTTACAAACATTCTTCTCTGATAAGCAATTGTAGGCCCAAAGCCAGTTTCACCCAGCTTATAGAGGCTACACACCAACCACCTTCATGGCCTACAGTTTACCTTTTGATGTAGAGTCAAATTTCATCTCATTTTAATGCTAAAGCTCTGCCCCCAAAGTGAACATGGGATGTACGTTAAATGTATATTTATCCATTATGCATGCACTCAACTCTCCTCATAAATATGTATAACTTTTCTTCCAAACCTGCTGAATATCTGTGATAGAGACCCTGGAAGGCATAAAACCCAACCTGTCCGTACCCTCTTTGAAGAGAGAGACCTTCAGTTCATGATGGAGACTTTCTCTTCCCAGCTTGCAAACAATTATTACCAATAAAGCTCTCCTTTCTACTGTTTAGTCATCCTGGTGGTGTTTTGGATAGCAAACCTGAAATATATTCTTTTAAATGAAAGAAGTTAGACATAAAAAAAATTTGTGCTGTAGTTTCTATTTAAAAGAAGTTAAAAAATAGGCAAAACTAATCTCTGGTGATAAAGCAAGCGTAGTAGTGTTAACGCGAAAACCAATCTCTGTAAAATACTTGAGGTTTATTCTGAGCCCATATGAGTGACCATGGGCCAGGGATTGTAGGTAAAATCATAAATCAATACATGAAAGGTATACTGGTTCAGCCTAAAGGGGCAGGATATCTTGAAGTTGGGGCTTATAGGTAGTAGGTGGATTCAAAGAGTTTCTGATTGGTAATTGGTTGAAAGAGGTAAGTTTTGTCTAAAGGCTTGAAGACAGTAGAAAGAAATGCTTGAGTTAAGATAAGGGGGAGCGAGTTTGTGAAGACCACGGTTCTTGTTATGTAGATGAAGCCTCCAGATAGCAGCATTCAGAGAGAGTAGATGGCAAATGTCTTTCTTCAGACCTTAAAAGATGTCAGACTCTTAATCAATCTTTCCTAGATCCATGAAAGACCTGGCTACAGTAATGGAGATTCTCTAAGAATGCAATTTTTTTCCCCACAAAAGATGGCTTTGCAGGGTCATTTCAAAATGTTTCAAAGAAATGTATTTTGGAACAAAATATTTTGATTTCCTTCAGGGTCTGTTATCTGTCGCATGATGCTGTCCCAGAGTCAGGTTGGAATTTGGTATCTTATTGCAATAAAGAGTCTAGTTTGTTGGTCTTGTGATCTCCATCTTAATGTTAATGCTGGTCAGTTGTGCCTAAACTCCAAAAAGGAGGGAGTATAATGAGATGTGTCCAATCCCCCTTCCTATAATGCCTGAGAATTCAGTTTTTCAGGTTCTATTGGGGCCCCCTTGGCCCAGAGGGTATCTGTTCAGTTGGTTGGGTACTTAGGATTTTATTTTTGGTTTATAGTAATTACCTTTCTGAATGACATTTATTGAAAAGGAGCCTGAAGAAATTTTCTGAGCTGATAGAAATGTTCTATATCTTCATTTGGGTAGTGGTTACATTGTTGCACATATAGGTAAAAATTCAACAGCTTGTACACTTAAGATTTTTGCATTTTACTGTATGTTAAGTAGAATTCACTTTTTAAAAATAAAATAAGGAGGAAGATAAAAGCAAGAGGCATTTTTCACACAATGTTTATTTTAGAATTGGTCAGACCTAAGTCCAATAAATTATAAGACCTCTTAAATATTTTTCTCTTTTTCTCATCTTTCTAATTCCTCTCTACCAGAATTATAGTTCAGTACTTTATTACCTTTTATCTGAGTTATTGCAACTGCCTTTAAATTGTTTCCCTGCCTACAACCTTGCCCCTTCATGCATATGTAAATACAATTCATTCTCCTCATAATGATTAATTTGGGGGAGTCAGCCTGGTTGGTGGTCCTACGAACCCCGGAACACAGATGAAAAGCCGTGCTCACAATGTATGTGTGTGTGTGGGTGTGTGTTTTATTGTGGAGGTTAGCATGTGTGAAAACTCTTTGCCGTAAGCAAAAAGGTAGCAGGTCAGCATCCCATGCAATATTGGTGGCAGAAATTTCAAATAAAATAGGCAGCACGAGTCTTTCCAGCCAAGGGAAAGAAAACTCAAAAGACTCATATTGTTCTCATGTTTATAGGAGAAAACATCTAGTAGGTCTCAAGATCCTAGTGAATTTCGCTGAGAGTTGTGTTTCTATTAGAAGAAGGAAGACTGTAGAGTTCTGAGTTTTGCTGGCAACTCCGTCACCTACAGCTGTGTCCCTAGTCCCTGGAGATTTCTGCTAGTTGCAGAGAGCTGGTAGGTCAACTCTGGGTGGTTCCACCAAACTCCATGACTAATCCTAAAGAGCCTGATTATTCTCACTTCAAGCAGAAGCTCATTAGCTACCCCAGAAGAGGTAGCAGAGAATCAGCTGCCTTTGGGGAATAAGACTGAGATGTGAGGGCTATGTCAGGCTTGGCCTCTGAGCAAAGTCCTTAAAAAAAAACCAGCTGAGTAGTCCTTCAATAGGGGCTTCAGAAAATAATCCCTCCCCTCATGGGGCAGCAGGAAGCCAGACTTTGGTGTGAGAATGTATCCGGATTACTGCAGAGTATCAGCAATGGCCCGTAAACCACATTTTAGGTAAGGGCAGATTAGAAGCAGGGAGTATATGGAGGTAGATGCCTGGGTTTCAGAAAATCAGCAGCTCTGAGAAACTGATAAGAATCTACAGATCCAGGAATGCATGTGTACTCATGCACAGAATCTTCAATGTGCAGACGGTGCGTGACGTATAATGGCTTGATTTAGGATTTTTTGACTTTGTGATGGCGCAAAAGCCATATGCATTCAGTAGAAGCCATACTTTGCGTACCCATACATACAGCCATTCTATTTTTCATTTTCAGTACAGTGTTCAATAAATTACATGAGGTATTCAATAGTTTATTATAGAATAAGCTTTGTGTTAGATGATTTTACTCAACTGTAGGCTAAGGTCAGTGTTCTGAGCTCATTTAAGGTAGGCTAGGCTAAGCTATGATGTTCAGTAGGTTAGGTATATTGAATGCATGTTTGACTTACAGTATTTACTGCTTTTGATGGGTTTGTTCAGATGCAACCCCACTGTAAGTCGAGGAGTATCTGTCATTTCAAAGGGGTCATATAATGAGTCCTTTGTAGTCCATGTTCCTCAGGTTAAAACATCTTTGTTTAGTTCAAGAGAGTAGTTTGAGAGCTAAAACCAGATCAAGTAAAATGGTCTGTAATTGAAGATGTAGAGACGTAAAGATGACTTTGGAGCTTGGAGAAAATCACTAAAGCAATAGTTTATGGAAAAGGAGCCAAGTTTGAAGCACATTCAAGTCTATGGGTGGTGAGAACACCAAATCAGTTTGGGCAGCCTGAGTGGATGGTGGGGTCATTAATTAAAACAAGAAATAAATGAGGTGCAGCAGTTTTGGGAGAGAAGATAGTGGAGATTTAAGTAATGTTGAGTGTTAGGTACCTATGGGATATCCATGTGGAGAGTCTCAACAGGCAGTCTAAAATACAGGACTTGTCCTCAGGAGACAGGATATACCTATTCTAGGTAAGATTTGAGAGTCATTGCCTTAAAGGTGTCTGTTGAAGCCATAGATGTACATGGAATCCACCAAGGAGAATGGAGTCAGAAGAGAAGGCTAAAGTGGGACTTGTGATCTCTAAAGTTTATAGGAAGTATGGTGTAAGATGTATCCAAGAAGTAGGTTTGCTGATACTCAGCACTTCTCTAGGTTAGCTGTAGGCATTGCTTTACAGTAAAGCAACATTCTATTTGGGCTGGGAATCTGCATGTCTTCTCAGAAAATTTGTTTGTAATGTGTGTACTATTGTTTGTTTTCTCTGTCAATTACACAGTGACATGCATTTAACTCATGATACGGAAAAGGTAGACACAACAATCTCTTTTATAGGCAGATGTCTACATTTATTCATAGAAAGAAATAAAATTCTTAATGAAAGGTAGCCCCACAAAAAAAAAAAAAGGCCTGATCTGTGTATAACCAAATTGTAAAAGTGATTTTTAAATGTTCAGGGATTTTTAAAAATAATGGTTTCTGAAGCTGCACACACTGCTTATTTTACATGTTTTCAAATATAACTTGAAGCCCATTCCTGAGAAACATACCCATAGGATATAATATATATATTATGTAGAAAAAGAAATGTAATAAACTGTTTTCTTCTGATTGGCTAGTCTTTTTGTGGGCCAGGAGGGTGAAGTGAAGAGCGATGTCTATTTTATTTTCCATATTTTTCATGCTTATACTGTTTGCGTTGGACAACAATGGTGAATTATCACCACCATCATCATCATCATCAAAATCCATCAGTAACAAGCACCACTTATACATAATAGCTTATGTGATACTCTAGATATTCGCCTCTTGGGATTTATACATACTGTATATGAATAGGCAACCTCAATCTCAAACCCTCTGCTTTATAGTAATGATCTTTTTTTTCCCACTGATAAGGGAGGATAGATTTCATAGAAAAAAATAGATGGAGAATAAGTTTTCTTTGGTTAATTCTATACACAAAATTGTCTAGCTTGAAAGAACTCTTGCTGAATTTAGTTTAAAGGAAGTGTTTTTCTTTAAAGATGAAGATAAGTTTATTATAACCCATCCAATCAAAAAATAAAACAAAACAAAACTCAATGAGTCACTTTGAAAAGAAACAACATTGTTACACACCTCAATTCAATCAGGATTTTTCAAACTAAATAATAAATAGAAATACACATTATATAATAGAAGCTAACCCTTATGGAATGTTTTGTTGACTAATCTTAGTAATTTATTCTCTTAAAGGAAACAGGATGGACATAAAATAAACCAGGGTAGTTGATGTAATTATGAAGATCCTGGGAACACATAAGAAAAACCACGTATGTATTCTTACTTGATTTCAATAATACAAAGCAATAATTAAAATTTTTAAATCTAATTTTCATGTTGCCTAGTAAATTGCCTATATACTTAAAACATGGACACACACACAGGCACACATACACACAAACACTTTCTCTCTCTCTCTCTCTCAACAATTAATAATAGCATTCAGGAGAATTTTTCTAATAGCAAGTCCAGAAGATTTGAGGTGTTTGTGGCAAAGTTAACTTGTGGCTGTGGAATATAAGCTATTTTCACTTTGCCCCAGGTTACTGTTTGTACACTTCCACATCATATGGGCATGAAGGACCACATGAAATATTCAGAGGTCATCAAATAGATGTGTATTTCTCAAACATTGATGTGTGTGCAAATCAAGAGCATTTCCATGAGGTAAGATGGACGGAGGTCCCTTTCATCTCAAACAGTCCATAGTAATGATGTTAAGGTTTGCCTTGCTTTCACCCATTCAGCTTTGGAAAACTTCCTACAAAATTTGTGATTACACAGTCAAGGCTGCCTAAAAGTAGGGCACTATGTTCTCCTATCCACCTGCGCATGTTGCTAATGCCATCACTGTGCCTCCTATTTAATACTTGTTGAAAATGATGTATGTGCCAGGAACTCTTCATGGATTGCCCCATTCATTCTCAAAGCAACTTAATAGGGTAAATACTGTTATTAGACCTAAGAAAACTGAGGCTTTAAGAGGATGCACTGGTAGCCTAAATTCAGAGCCTTGATTTTGACCACTGAGTAATACCACCACCCCCTTCCTGATATATGAATATCAGGTTACCTGCTCAACACTCTACATACTTGTTTCATTCCAAGTATTTCTTGGAAATTCACTTGGCCAATTTGTCAAAAATCAACTTGAACTGAAATTTCCCTTGGGCTTAATTGGCCTGGTATCTATTCTTCCTTTGTCTTTTTTAGCCTTGAAACTTCTGGTTCACTAACTGAATGTAAGCTAGATAAGCAAGCATTTTACAATATTGAGAGAGTAATGGGATTCCATTACTGCAGATGTTCAAATGTTAGCTAGATCACCTATAAAAAAAGACTGACTCCAGTCTCAAGTGAGTTAATTCTTACCATTTATTTTTCAGCCCTGAGATTCCATTGTTCTATCCATGTCATTACACAGGCAAAAACTTGGCATTATTAAGATCATGAAAATTTCATGATTGGATCAAACCTAACATATAAATGTACTCCTTAGTATTCATCCAAGTTGAGAAAATCCCCTTTTAGTATCTATGAACATCTTCTGGAATGGTAAATATTTCACTTGACTAAAAGCCTACTTGGCTTTGGGAGGTCGAGGTGGGCAGATCACTTGAGGCCAGAAGTTCGAGACGAGCCTGGTCAATATGGTGAAACACCGTCTCTACTAAAAATACAAAAATCAGCCGAGCATGGTGGTGGGCGTCTGTCATCCCAGCTACTCAGGAGGCTGAGGCATGAGAATTTCTTGAACTGGAGAGGCTGAAGCTGCAGTGAGCCAAGATCATGCCAGGGTGACAAAGTGAGACTCTGACACACACACACACACACACACGCACAAGCCTACTTGGTCTGTCACAGATAGATAGATTCAACATTTTATTTATCATTTACATTTTAGGAAATTAATTTTGAAATACTTATAGATTCACAGGAAGTTATAAAGAAATATATAGGGAAGTTCCCTCATATTTTTAAAATGGAAATTATTGTGGGGTTTAAACATTTTTAAATAGCACATACTCACTGAAACATTTATCTGAGTCAAAGACATATCAAATGAAAATGAAATATCTTCACCATCATACCAAAATCTGCCCAGCACCACTATTCACGGTTTGGTGTATGTCCATTCAGTACTTCGTTTACATGCATTTATGACTAAGCAAATAAAAAAAGCCAGCTTCACCAACACTTCCAACATTCTTTCCATCCTTTCATAGCCCTCTTCAAAAGCCCTGTGATTGATGATAACAATAGCCCAAGTATAACGGTAGCTACTGTTTATTGAGTAATATGATATACCAGACACTATGCTGGCTGCTTTGAACACATTATCTCATATATCTGTCATAATCTTATAGATTTTATTAGGGTTAGCAAGTGAGGAATTTGATGCTTAAGGCTGTACAACTACAATTACAAGAGGCTGGAATTTAATCCTGTCCGTCTGACATTTAGAACATAATTTTTCCAGTCCACTGTCCTGCAAAAAATGTTTTGTGGAATAAGAAATAAAAAAAGGGGAGCAAATCAGGGAAATATCTACAACTTTTTAATTTCCTAAAAGTTAAACAAATTAGCAACAAAAAAGCCACCAACTATGAAGAGAAGTTACTCATAAGATCAGTTAAACCAAGTTCTTGGATTTATAATTATAAAAATGATTTAAATGATCAGCTATTTTATTTTTCCACCAATTGCCCCTACCCCAAGGGAGCCCCAGCATCATAGTATGTAGTGTTTATCAGGCACGGATTTCTCAACATCTGCCTCTGCCTCAACCATGACATAGACTGGCATTTCTTAACCTGTGTACTTAGTCTCAGCTTGGAGAAGAGGGTAACTCTATAGGGGTTTATAGAAAATTGCACTTCTTCCCCAGCCTATGACCTTGACAGCATAGAGCCACTGTCAAATTCTGAGCCCCCTCTCATGAACATGTATGTCAGAGTGAAGAAGGACTGGCCTCCAATGCCCCTACCTATGAGAGGTGCCTCAGGGCCTTGACCCTGGCATCACAGAGCCTGATACTCCTAATGGCATCCAAACTCCCTGTCTACTGAAGCTGAATAGAGACCCAAAGTTTGAGGCACAAACACTGTTCACGAACAATCAGGTGGAAGTCAGGGGAACAGGAAAGATATAAAATAATCCACCACTTTAGTCAGACCTACAGAGAAAAAAGATTAAGAAGGAACATCTCAGCTGGCCTCTGAAGGGCATTTCTGTTCAGCAGTTCTGGTGCAAACATCTTAGAGACCTGAGGAAAAGATGAGCCTGTTGGGGCATATGTGTTGCACCATGGCCCTGTAAGAACGATGGTTCTGATGGAGAACACATGGCACATTCTGCTCCATTCCCAACCAGAGAGCAGCAACCCTGCTTCTTTCCTAATCAATCAGTAATCTCTAAGGCAAATGATTGGGAATAAAATTATTTAAGAATAACCTCAAGGCTTCTTTTAAAATAGATTGTGAGACATATACACCATGGAATACTATGCAGCCATAAAAAAGGATGAGTTCGTGTCCTTTATAGGGACATGCATGAAGCTGGAAACCATCATTCTGAGCAAACTATCGCAAGGACAGAAAACTAAACACTGCATATTCTCACTCATAGGTGGGAATTGAACAATGAGAACACTGGGACACAGGTTGGGGAACATCACACACTGGGGCTTGTTGTGGGGTGGAGAGAGGGAGGAGGGATAGCATTAGGAGATATACCCTAGAACTTAAAGTATATATAGATATACATAGATATAGATATATACTTTATATATCTATATATATCTATGGAATTGTGAGAGAAGTAAATCATTCACAAACTCCACAGCTTGATTATTGCGAAGTGGCTTGTAACACACCTGGCAAGCACTGGGGTGTCACAACATGAAGATAAGAACTGGTAGAGTGAACAAAAGTGTCCAAATAAAAGTGTTAGGAAAATTTAATTACATTTTCTTTAAACAAATTTTTGTGTGCCCCTGCTGTCATACTACAGTGTATCAAAGGAGAAATGTAACCCTGTGCTTTTTTCCTGAAAGTTATTGCGACTATCCTGCTTGTCAAAATTAGAGTAGGAGTAATACTTTATATTATACTGCATATTATGAACCATAAACATATTTTCCATTCATATTGCTTGAGGAATTCCGGCACCCACCAGGCTTTCAAGTAGATATCTCTAAGGTCATTTCAACTCTGGTTTTATTATTACTACTTCAGACATGAATAATGCAGGAAATTATGTTAAGCCTATGTCACTGCATAAATGTCATGAAAATGGTAATAAAAATATGTACAATATCTTATGCATTTAAGGGGTAGCTATATTCTGATACTGGATACAGTTTTTCTCAATTGTGAGAAATAAATAAATGATTGGTAAATTAAATTACCATACATTTATTTATGATAATAAACTATTACCCCTGAGCCTCACTGAAAGGCTTTGATTTCTGCCTTTGGGGGTGGGGCTTGTGCTCCCCACACTACTATGGGAAAGAAAACTCTTTGGTACAACTGGCTGTTGAACTCCATGCATCATGAGGGGGACCTACCATTCCAGGAGCTGCCTATGGCATGGTCATTGCCTAACGCAGGAACCAAAAATCTTCTTTGATCACTCCATGATTCCTTCTTCTAGGATGGCCATGTATAAATGCATATGGACTGTCCTTGGGGAATATCCATCTAATCTCTCTCTAAGCAGATGTTCTGGGACTCCTCCAAGTACAAACACAACTCAAGGGCAACAGCTTGATTAGAAAGTGTAGAAATGAAGAACAGTTAATTCTTTCTCGGATTCATTAAAGTCGTGGCAATCATCTTTTCCCAGCACACAGTGAGGAGATCAGCTTTCTGTCTCTTTGGGGACATTTGTGAATGGAGTTTGGCACTGGATTTGTTGTCAGGCGTTGTGGAGGTTAAAGCCTGAAAGACAGCCTTGTCCTCCTCCTTGTTAGTGAGTGAAGGGGTATGCAGGGATGTGGGTTTATTTGGTTGGATTTTACAACACATGAGGGAGTTTTCTCTGTTTGTTCTGGTGGCCATGGCCATGGGCTTTGCTTGGACCTAGCCACTTCATGCCGCATGCCCCACTGGAGGTACATGTATCTGGAGCCACAGTACTGCAACATGTCTGCTGTCTCAGCTCCAAGTGGTTCCTAGTTAGGGCTGCCCCCTGCATGCAGTGCTTCCCTTCTTTCCCACCAGCACCCCTTAGACATTTGTTGCCCCTGATTTCTGGTCCTGCCATTGCTCATGACCTGCTGATGGCATTGCTTGTTGTGGAGTTCTGAAGGGGAAAAAGGCAGAGCCATCAAACAGCTCTGCAGGGCCCAGATGTGGAGAAAGTATAAGCCTGAAAATCTTGCAGTATTTTCCTGCACCAAAATTAAAAACATTACACAATGTTAAGAGTTATGTGTCTAAAGCTCAAAAATCCTTTAGCAACATGGGTTTTTCCAGATGTGAAGAAGCCCAAAGATGGTGCCTATTGAAGGCCTTAGAATCATCAGCTATCCAGGAAATACAAATCAAACCAACGAGATACCACTTTCTTCACTAGGATAGCTATCACGAAAGAGACAGATACCAAATGTTGATGAGGATGTGAAAAAATTGTAAGTTGCCGTATGACCCAGCAATTCAACTCCCAGTTACATACCCCAAAGAAATGATGATATAAGTTCACTAACAACTTGTACACAATTGTTCTTAGCAACATTATTCATAATATCTGAAAAGTGGAAACACCAACTCCCAAAAGGACAGTCCACAAGTGTTTATACATGGCCCTAAAAGAATGAATTGTGGAGTGATTTTTGCATTAGGCAATGACTATGCTGTAGGCAGCTCCTGGAATGGCAGGTCCCCCTCATGATGCATGGAGGTCAATAGCCAGTTGTACCAAAGAATATTCTTTCCATAGTAATGGGGGGAGCACAAGCCCCACCCCCAAAACCAGAAATCCAAGCCTTTCAGTGAGACTTCGTGGTAAGTAGTTTATTTATTTACCATAAATAAATGTATGGTAACTTTATTTACCAGTAGTTTATTTATTTCTCACAGTTGAGAAGAACTGTGCCCAGTGTCAGGATATATCTACCCCTTAAAAGCATATGATGGCTGGACACAGTGGCTCATAGCTGTCATTCCAGCACTTTGGGAGGCCAAGGTAGATGGAACACCTAAGGCCAGGAGTTCGAGGCCTTCCTGGCCAACATGGTGAAACTCTGTCTCTACTAAAAATACAAAAAATTAGCCAGGTGTGGTGGTGTGTGCCTGTAGTCCCAGCTATGCGGGAGGCTGAGGCAGGAGAATCACTTGAATCTTGGAGGCAGAGGTTTCAGTGAGCCGAGATCATGCCACTGCACTCCAGCCTGGCAACTGAGCGAGACTCTGTCTCAAACAAAAAATTGTTTGGTAAAATATTGTACATGTTTTTATTTGCCCGTTAACTGGTGAACAGACAAATAAAATTTGGTATACTCATACAATGAAATCCTATTTGGCATGAAAAGGAATGAAGTACTGGTAACATGTTGCTACATGGGTGAAACTTGAAAACACTATGCTAAGTGAAAGAAGCCAGTCTTAAAAAAGACACCACATTGTATATTTCCATTTATGTTAAATGTTCAGAACAGGCAAATCCATGAGACATGTAGATTAATAGTTGCCTAATGGCTGTTCCAATTGCAGTGGTGTTTATAACTAATTGATCACAACCAGTTAGAGATTTCTCTGTTCATTCTCCACTCCCACTGCTTCACTTGACTCTTAAGAAATACAGTCGCCTAAAGTTGGAGGTTTTCAGGGAAAATGATTAGTGGTTGCTAATGGGTATGGGGCTTCTTTTGGGGATGATGAAATGTTCTAAAATATCAGTTCATTGGAGAGAACACAATGCACATGAGATCGCAATGTGTGAAATTCTCAGCACAGATACAATTGTTTGTCCTGGTGGGATGGGGCACCAAAATTGTCAAGAGATGCTATACGGAGTGCAATCTCTTATAATAGTCACTGGAATGTTCATGTTTTTCTCTAATTAAGAAATTTTCCAGAATGGGAAACATTATCTAGTCACCAACCTCACTAGAGAATTCATGTTTTCCTGTCCATCTCCTCACTGCACCCTTGATCTCCTTGTTTCTCAGGCTGTAGGCGATGGAGTTCAACACTGGGGTCACAACACAAAAGAGCACAAAGACCAGGATGTCTGTGTCCAGGAAGCACCCTTCTCTGGGCCTGTCATAGTTGAAGTGGTCTGTTCCAAAGAAGACCACCACCATGGTGAGGTGTGAGGCACAGGTAGAGCAGGTCTTGCTCCTGTCCTGAGCAGAGGGAATCCTAATGATGGTAGAGATGATGAGTACGTAGGACATTGCAGTAAACAGGCAGGGGCTCAGGCCAGTGATAGCCCTTGCCACGTGGAGCACAGACTCACTGACAGAGGTGTCTGAGCAGGAGAGCTCCAGGAGCAATGGGATGGTACAGAGAAAGTGGCTGATGGAGTTTAGTTCACACAGTGAGTGTGGCTGTCAGTGTTGTATGTGTGTCCCAGAATTGACCAGCCCACGCATCCAAAACCCAGTCACCAAACATACACAGAATTTTCCACTCATTAGGAGCTTATATTGAAGAGGGTGGCAAATAGCCACACAGTGGTCATGAGCTACGGCAGCCAGCAAAACCCCCTCAGTGCTGGCTCATGACGCAAGGAAGAAGATCTGGGAAAGCAGCCCTCACACGAGATGGTCTTACTCTCCTGGAAGAAGTTCACCAGCATGACCAAGATGGTGGTAGACATGTAGCAGATACCCAGGAAGCTCAAGTGGCTAAGAAAATAACCCACTGGAGTATAGAAGGCAGGACTGACCCTGACTGCATTTCCCAGAAGAGATATCAGGTAAATGACCAAGGAGAACAAGAAGAAAAGCCTTTGTAATGCAGGGTGCTTGGAAAAATTTCAAAAGATGAATTCCGTGACAACTATTTGATTTTCTACTTCTTTGAATTCTTTCTCAGCTGAAATGAATATTGGGAGATAAATAAAATAATAATGTGATATGATGACAGACATCAGGAGAGCTGATTAACTTTTTACTCATCCTTTAGTTCTCAGATTAGATGACATCTCTTCTGGATTGTGTGGCTTGACTCTGAGAATAGGGTTTTGTATTCCCCCTCATTCCCTTGATTCTCTGCCCCGTCTTCTTGTCATGCATATCACTATTGTCTATTAGCTTGTTTGCCGGCTCTTTACCCCCACCAGTATATAAAGTCTCTTAGCCAAGGAATTTTTCTCTCTCCTTAGTCCATATGCTCTCTAGAAAACTTTTTTTCCGATGTAAGGAAGGAAATCTAGTCAGCACTGATGTTGCAAAAACAACAGTTGGTGAATTATACCAGAGCCCCACACTTTTTCTCCCAGCTTCTCTCTTCCGTGAGAAAAGTCACAATACCAAATTCTACCTTACCAAGTGTGTGGTAGCCTCAATGATCTTTACCCTCTCTTGTTATTCAAATAAATAAATGGCATTACATGACAGAAAGAAATTGCAGATGTAACTCAAGTTACTACTCACATGACTTTAAAATACAGAGATTATCTTGGCTCATTTGACTGGCTTTTTGTGTGTGTGTGTGTGTGTGTGAGATGGAGTCTCGCTCTGTTGCCCAAGCTAGAGTGCAGTGGCACGATCTAGGCTCACTGCAACCTCCGCCTCCCAGGTTCAAGCAATTCTCCTGCCTCAGCCTACCGAGTAGCTGGGATTACAGGCATGTGCCACCAGACCTGGCTAATTTTTGTATTTTTAGTAGAGATGAGGTTTCACCATGTTGGCCAGGCTGTTCTTGAACTCCGTGACTGGCCCTTTTAAGGGATAATCACATGAGCCCTTAAAAGCAGAACTCTTTCTTGGGCTGAAGATAAAGTCAGAGATTCAGATCACAAGTAGGATTTGGCATGTCATTGTTGATGTGAAGATGAAGGGGGCCACTGTTAAAGAAAAGGTAACCTTGGCCCTACAATCAGAAGAAACTAAATTTTGTCAGGAACTTGAATAAACTTGGAAGTAGAATCTTCTGCAAAGTCTCCCTCTATCCTACCCAGCTGACACCTTGTTTTCAGCAGAGCACCCAGCTGAGCCATGACACACCTGACCTTCTGACCCACAGAATGTTGAGATAATTAATGGTTGTTTAAACTGCTAAGTTTGTGGTAATTGGTTATGGTAGCAATAGAAAACAAATACACCGAGCATCCCATTTTGTGTAAGAAACTTCTGATCTTTGGGTTAATTATGACAGAACACCACTCTAGAAGCGTCAGAAGTGACTTCATCCTATACGCTCTAAAATCTTTGAGCATCCGTCTCTTCGTCTTTGCTGTTCTTTCCTTTGTGCTGCCAGTGGCTAGTTCTATCTCTCAGAGAACAAATAAAGAGAATACAAAGGAAAACGTCAAGCTTACACTATTCAGTTTCCCAGTAAGTAGCTCCAGTAAAGGTTGGGAGAAAGACAAATTTGGAACTGAGTAGAATGATATTTCTGGATTATTTAAAAAATTTAACTCATCTCTTCCCCCTCCTTACCAGAAACAACAAACATATGCTAGACTGTGATGTAACAATCCCAAATTCTAGGAATCTTGAGAGCTCATTCAATTGCATCTGAAATTATTTTCTTGGTGGATTGTCCTTAAATGAAGCTTTGTGTATCTTAGCTTTCTAATTTTCTTTTTCTTTTTCTTTTTCTTTTTTTTGAGATGGAGTCTCTCTCTGTCGCCCAGGCTGAAGTGCAGTGGCCCGATCTCAGCTGACTGCAAGCTCCGCCTCCTGAGTTTACGCCATTCTCCTGCCTCAGCCTCCCGAGTAGCTGGGACTACAGGCGCCCTTCACCTCGACCGGCTAGTTTTTTGTATTTTTTAGTAGAGATGGGGTTTCACCGGGTTAGCCAGGATGGTCTCGATCTCCTGACCTCGTGAGCCGCCCGTCTCGGCCTCCCAAAGTGCTGGGATTACAGGCTTGAGCTACGGCGCCCAGCCTCCAATTTTCTTTAGAAACTGCTAAACTGTCTTTTTTCCTTAGTGTAAACCACTGGTCGCTAAGCTGTCTTTTTTCCTTAGTGTAAACCACTGTTCAGCAGTAAAATCCAGCACTCCACCTATTTTTATAAACAAAGTTTTATTGGAACACAGCCACACCCTTTCATTTATGTATTGTCTATAACTGCTTTCATGCTACAATAGCCGAATTGAGTAGCTGATAAAGAGAACATATGACCCCCAAAAGTCTAAAGTATTTACTTTATCTTCTTTTACAGAAAAAGTTTACCAATCCCTGGTGTAAGCAACTGGGTTTGGGAGTTTGACAGACCTAGGTTTAAATCATGCCTTTGTCACTTGTCAACTTTGATCTTGAGCAAGTTATTTAGCTTCTATATGCCTCAGTTTGACCATGTGTAATATGGAATGTTTGGATTACAGAGGCTTTGTTTGGATTAAATAAGTAATATGCAAGAGAGCAGTGAACATGGTTAATCTACAACATACATTCTCCCCATTATGCCACTGCTCCCATTTCAAGTTTCCCTTTAAAAATGTTATTTCCCCCACATATTTCTTCAGATTGACTCAAAAGCTGTTTATGATAAGAATATGACGTTATTTTCTATTTATGGACTTGCCTTCTCTAATTCTTTTTCACCAACTTTACCAGATCCACTTTTAAGCAACTGGTATATAATTAAATTCACATATTTCTCATGAAATAAGTACTATGGTCTATCTTTACAGTTGTATCTGCTTTTTTTTTTGTTTTATAATTACATTTTTAAAACATATTTTTACAGGAATTCTGTAAGGAAGTATATTTTATCCATACTTTTAGATAAAATTTCCCCTGAAACTAAAAATTAAAATAGCTGAATATCATGAGGATGCAAATAACACTACAAGTGGTTGATAAAATTAACTACTGCCTCTAAACTTCCTTCTCACAATATTCCCTAACTCCTGGTCAGAAACCCGGGAGTCATCTTTGAGTCCTTCCTTCCTTCATCCCCTGCCCATATCTAATTTCTCAGCAAATCCTGTTGATTCTCTGTCTCAAGTATATTTCAAATGTATGTATTTATTTCCCTCTCCATCGCCAAACACATGAACATTCTCTACGTGGCTTATTCCTTCTCATTCTTTGTGTCTCAGCTTGAATATTATATCTTAGAGAAGCCTTCTGACCACTAATCTAGTATAGGTGTTTTTAAATTAAATCTCTTGTAGCATCCTATTATTTTCCTTCAAAGAATTTAAAGTAATATTTGTTTTTGTGTTTGTTTATTCATTGACTACCAGTTTCTCCCTGGTGAATAAGCTCTGAGTGAGCAAGAATCATGACTGTTTGTTCACTGCCTGACCAATAATTGACACTCAATAAACATTTGTTTTATGAATGAATGAATTACCAGATTTATTAAAATGGAAAATAAATATTATAATATGTACTTTATCACCTTAAAATAAAAGTTCAGTCATGGTAGCATAGATTTTCTCACCCATCTAAATGTTCAAATCAGTCAAGCAGAAAGCATCATGTTGGAAAAGGTGGTAATGTAACATAAAACCTCAAATTCACAACTGCTGTGACTAAATTATTAAGTTAACCAATCAATTCAGTCAAAAGAAGGAGCCTATCTGTTGATGCAGCCTTGATGTTTAGAATAAGAATATAATATTAACAACGATAATAATAGCTAGTATTTTCAGTACTTACTAAATGCCAATGCTTTCTTTACATATATTTATTTCCTTTAATTCTTAAAACGCCTTTAAAAAGTACTGTTATTCTTAATTTTATATGAATAATGAGTAAACAAGTTTAGAGAGGGTAGGTAAATGCCCATAGTTATGTAATTAATAAAACCATATACTAGCAAAGATTTGGAGATCCAGAATAAATGTTCAGCTCTATTAACTCTTCAAAGAACCTTTCTGTCTCTGGACATGAATTTCTTCATCTGTAAAGCAGAGCTAGACTAGAAGATTGACAACATTCCTTCCACCTCTGATATTCTGTGATGATATTTGGTATCTACATATTTTCCAGTCTCCAAAATGAAACCATATAACCGTGCAAGGGTAAAAAAGTCAAAGGTCTCCCAGGGATACCATGGTTGTTTATTCGTTTGTCTCCATGGGGTATAAAGGTCAAGGATAAGATGGGGATTTTAGCCTGTACACTGATGTGGTGGACAAAATAATTCTACCACCACTCCCTCCAATGCCCAGAGAGGGGTCTATGCCCCAATGCCTGGATCCTGAGAATGTGTTATGTTAAATGGACTTTGCAAATGGACTCAAGACTGTCGACTTTGATATAGGGAGATTATTCTGGGTTATGTGAGTCAGCCAAATCTAATCACTTGAGCACTTAAAAGTGACACGTTTTCCCAACTAGAGTGAGAAGACATACAGCAAAAGAAATGAAGCAGAAGAAGCAGAGTCAGAGAGATCCAAAACACGAAAGACACAACGTGCCACTGCTGTCTTTGAAGGGAGCCATGAGCTAGGGAACACTGGCAGCCGCTAGAAGCTGAGAATGACCTATGATTGACAGCCGGAAAACCAAGTGGGGCTTATATGCTTCTGCTACATAGAACTAAATTCTGCTGACAACCTGAATGAGCCTAGAAAAAGATTCTCTCCTAGAACCTTCAGAAGGAAACACAACCCTGCTAACACCTTAATTGTAGTCTTTTGAGAAACCAAGCCAAGGAATAAGTCAAGCCATGCTGTACTTGGATTTCTGACCTGGAGAACTGTGAGATAATAAAATTTGTGGTGTTTAAAGCTGCTAAATTTGTGATGATTTGTTATGGTTTCTCAGTTGGGGTACTCAGGACATATTTAGTCTCTATCATACATTAGACATGTTTGAGTTCTATCTATATTCCCTGCTGTTCAGACTTCTGAACGTTATATCTGGATGGATGGTTGAATCTTAAATTCTCATTTGATATAAAGAGCAACAAACAATGTTCCTGGCCCTTCTTTACTTCCCTGTAATTGAAGCCCCTTGAATGCCAATCCCAAGCGTTCAACTGTCCATTTTAAGAATTAGGTTTTTGCCGGGTGCAGTGGCTCACACCTGTAATTCCAGCACTTTGGGAGGTTGAGGCGGGCAGATCACTTGAGGCCAGGAGTTCGAGGCCAGCCTAGCCAACATGGTGAAACCCCATTTCTACCAAAAATATAAAAATTAGCTGGGCATCATGCGATGTGGCTGTAATCTCAGCTACTTGGGGGGCTGAGGCAAGAGAATTTCTTGAACCTGGGAGGCAAAGGTTACAGTGAGCCGAGATCATGCCATTGTACTCCTGCTTGGGTGATAGAGTAAGATACCTTCTCAAAAAGAAAAAAAAAAAAAATCAGGTTTTGGAACTTCTTCCAGCCGTAATGGAATAACAGCAACCAGATTTTCCCTTCTGTCTTAACAATTAAAAACTTGGGGGGGAAAATAAAAGAAAATGTGTTTCCAGATATTAAACAATGAGTGCAATGGGACAGAGAATACTGAGACAGGGGAAACAAAGGAGGTAAACCCTATGAATGCATCAGCTCACTGCATGGAGAAGATGTCCAGGCCATAGCACAAGGAGGGCGTACATAAGTGGAGCCCAGTGGTCTCCCTTTATTAGTAAGAGAAAATTCAGAGTTTAGGGGAGATCAAGGTACCTAAAATTTGCATGGTAGAGCCCTGGAGAGGAGATGCACATAAAAAGAGTCTCAGAGATCCACAGAGTTCCCTCTTCAGCAGAATGCTAATCAGCACATGAGAGCCAAGGAAAAGATTAGAGAGGATCAGTTGGAATAATCTGGAGAGCTCATACAGGGCTGGGAATAGTTCGTCTTTGCACCAATCAGTGTGCTAAGAAATCCTAACACACACAAAGTAGACTCATTAGATACCTCAATAGACAGGCAAAATTGACACTAGACAAAAGGTTATTCTAAACTCATCTAACAAAGCTTAAAAACTAGTCTTAAATGGATCAAATTATTTCTGAGTAATTTAACTGTGTCCAAGAACAAAGTCCAAAAATACTTAAAGAAATACTAAAATGTCTTCATTTATCTATGTAAAATTCACAGTGTCTGGCATCAATCCAAAATTATCAGGCATACAAAGAAGCAGGAAATTCAACTTATATTAAAAAGAAAACATAATTTAAAAGACTTAGTAATGACACACATTATAGACTTATAAACCAATGATGTTAAAACAGCTATTATAAATACATTTATATGTTCAAGAAGGTAGAGAAAATTATGTATATGATAAGGAGACATGGAAGACATTAAAATATTTTATTTCTCAAGTAAAAATATATCTGAGATAAAATATACACAGGGTGAGATTAACAGCAAATTAAATATAGGAAAAGGTTAGTGAATGTGAAGGCATACTAATAGAAAACATCCAAAATGAAATAAGAGATTGGGCACGTTGGCTCTTGCCTGTAATCTCAGCTCTTTGAGAGCCTGAGGTGGGCAGATTGCTCAAGCCTAGGACCTTGAGACCAGCCTGGGCAACATGGCAAGACCCTATCTCTACAAAAAAATAGGAAAATTAACCAGGCATGGTGTCACATGCCTGTAGTTCCAGCTACTTGGGTGGCTGAGGGAGGAGGATAGCTTGAGCCCTGGAGGTCAAAGCTGCAGTGAGCTGTGATCATGCCACTGCACCCCAGCCTGGACAACAGAGTGAGATTCTGTCTCAAGAAATAAAAAAATAAAAAGAAAAACAAGAGAAAAAAGGGACTGAAGAAAAATGAGCGGAACATCAGTGAACTTGGGGACAACAAGTGCCTTAATATGCATTGGAGCCCAAGAAAGAGAAGGGAACAAAAACTGTGGAAAAACAGTAGCCCAAATTTCCTCAAATTTGCTGAAATTTATAAGCCCCCAAATTCAAGAAGCTTAACAAACCCTAAACAAGGCACAGAAAGAAAACTACACCATGCAAATCATAATCAAATTGGTCAAAACTAGTGATAGAAAATTTTAAAAGCAACTAGGAAAAAAATGAGAATGACAGCTGACTTCTCATTCATGCAGTGCAAGCCAAAAGACTGTATTGTTTGTTTCCTTCCAATGTTTTAAGGAGCAACAGCTTGAAAGGCAACAAACGAACTTGTCAACTTAGAAGTCTATAACCAACAGAAATGTATTTCAAAAGCACGGTTAGGGACAACACCTTCAGAATGTCAGGGTGAAGACCTCAGTGAATCCTCTCCCCACAAAAGCAACAAAAGTAATGGCAAAACAATAGAAACCAACCATTTTATAACTATGAAAATTAACCAAAGGCACAGAACATACTCAAAAGCATTCACTCAAGTATTAACTACTGAGCTTCGTAAGAACAGTGGGATCTATGTGCTTTAACTTGGAACTATTCCCAAATACCCAACCCCTAGTACCGGGGTGGTAGCTGTGAAGAGCTGGCAGCCAGTGAAGAAGTTTGACCTGTTTCGAGCTTTGTAAAAACCTCCAACCTCAGAGCACTGTCAATATTTTTATAACGTTTCTCCTTGACTTGTAGGTGGCCATTCTCTCACTGTCTTCACATGTCCTCCCTGTGTGCATATCTGTGTACAAATTTCCTTTTCCTATGAGGACACCAGTCACAGTGATTAGAATTCACTGTAATGACTTCATTTTAACCTTAATTACCTTTTTTAAACCCTTGTTTCCAAAAACAGCCATGTTCTAAGACAGTGGGGGTGAGGACTTCACCATTTTGAGGGGAACACAATTCAGCCCATAACAAAAAAGAGCCTGGCCAAAAATCTAAAAGGATGACTTGGGGAACAAGTCATATGATAACAGAGGACTTTGTAAAGCTCTGACATACATATTCCTGGAGATCCAGAAGGCTACACATGCTGCACAGGGCCAAGTGCATGGTCAGGGAAAACTAGAGAAGGATCCAGTAACTTACATTTGGGCAAACTTGTATCCCTGTGCAAGCAAGAAATAAATGTTAATGATGACTTATAAACCCCTTTAGATTTGAAGATGTGCCTTCACACGCAAATCTCCTTGGCAAAACATTGAAGACACTGGATCAAGGCATTAAGAAAATCTTCCAACCAATCATTGGATAATTACCAAACTATGTTGACCTAGAGGTGACCCCTAAGAAGACAGGCTTGAAAGTAAAAATGAGAATTTTTAAAAAGTAATCAGAAAACTCAGTGGCTGCACACTCCAGGAAATACAAAATCTACAGAATTGGTTTAGAAAAGTCATGAAAAAAAAAGAAAAAAAAAAAGTATCAAGCAGGATTTTATTTTTTAAAATTAGCTTGATTGAGCCATTTCATGACATATACATGTTTCAGAACATCATGTTGTACAGGACAAATATATATACTCTTTATTTGTCAATTTAAAAACCCCAAAGCAATAACAAAATTGGAGGATAGAAGGAGGATCTGAATCTAATGTTGCTGCAATATCTTCTCCTCTAAAATGTCCAGTTTTAACAAAAACAAAAACAAAAAATCAGACATGCAAAGAAATAAGAAAGTATAGCCCACACATAGGAAAAAAACTGCATTTGATCAGAAAGGTTCTTGAGAGGGACAAGCTGTTGGATTTAGTAGACAATGACTTTAAAGCAGCTATTAAAAATAAGTTAAAAAAAGAATACTATGTTAAAATAGTTAAAGAAAAGTATAAAAACTATGTCTCGCCAAATAGAGAGTGTCTATAAAGAGATAAAAGTTATAAAAATCACCAAATAGAATTTTTGGAGTTGAAAAGTACAATAACGGAAATGAAAAATGCTCTATATGAGTTAAACCAGTAGTTTTAGCAGAGAGAAGTATAACTGCCCAATGAGTTCTTCTGGCCTGCTAAACAGAAAAGCCAACTCACTGAAGCAGTGGTATTGCAGCAGTAAAAATGTAATTATCGCAGGACCAGCCAAGTGAGAAGACAGGAGGTAATCTTAAATCTGCCTCCCTAAAAGCTCAGAGGCTAGGATTTTTAAAGATAATTTGGCAGGAAGGGTTCTAGGGAATGGGTACTGCTGATTGGTTGCAGATGAAATCATAGGAGTGTACAAACTATCTTCACATGCTGAATCAGTTTCTGGCTGGGGGCTCACAGGACTAGTTGAGCCAGTTTCTTGTTGTAAGTCATGGGTCTGGGTGGAATCAGTTTGTCACCAGAATACACAAGTCTGAAAAATATTTCAAACACCAATTTTAGGTTTTGACAATAGTCGTGTTATCTACAGGAGCAATTGGAGAAGTTACAAATCTTGTGATCTCCAGAGCAGTAAACAACTATAGAAAGGTGAGCTAGGGAACAATGGCTTGTTATCATTAACTATGTGTATATTTTAGCAGAATTCAGGCTCCTCCTATAATCCTAATTTTGTGGCCTTTCATTAGTCTTACAAAGGTGGTTTTTGTCCCTTAGCAAGGAAGGGGTTAGTTTCAAGAAGGGACTATTAACATCTTTGTTTAAAAGTTAACAGAGGCAATTAGCTTGTGAGGTTAGAAGCAAGATGGAGTCAGCTTAGATTTCTCTGACTGTGAACAATTTTTGTAAAGACAATTTCAGAAGAATGTTCAGGAAACTTGAAACTAGGCCAATAGATATTATGCAGTCTGAGGATAGAAAGAATAAAGAATGAGAAAAAATGAACAGAGCCTCAGAGACCTGTGGAACACTATCAAAATAACAAATTTGCATAATGAGAGTACCAAAAAGAGAGTCTGTAGAAAAGGATTCAAAAATTACTTGCCTACATAAAAATATTTTTATTGGTATATGATGGTTGTATATATTTTGAGTACATGTGATATTTGATACCTGTATACTATGTGTAATGATCAAATCAGGGTAACTGGTATATCCATCATCTCTGACATTAATCTTTTCTTTGCATTGGTAACGTTACAACTGTTCTGTTCTATCTATTTTGAAATATATAGTCAGTTATTGTTAACTATAATTTCCCTGTTGTACTATCGAATGTTAGAACATGTTCCTTCATCTATAATAACGATTTTTGTACCCTTTAGCCAACTTCTCCTTATCCCTCCACTCCCTTGAAAGACATAAAAATATTTTAACCCAAAATATATTTATTTAACATATTTTGAGATGGCTGAGATGGCTGTCAAAAAGCCAGCAAACATACGTAGTCCAGCAAAGCTGTCTTTTGTGGAGAAAATTTGTATCTGTAGAGAATCTGCATTGATGCAACCAGGCCTTCCCTTGTCTGGAGCTAGAAAAGATTAACTGACACCCTGACACATTTTAAAGGTCTGAAAGTAACATTTACCATCTAGTCTCTCTGAGGGCTGCTACTTGTGAGATTTCACTTATATAATGAGATCATCTTTGCTAGCCAAGTATCTTCTTTTCCTCCCATAACCTGATGCTGCTATAACCTGATTTACCACCAAAACCTAATTTTGGCCATACTCTGAGCCCCCATTCTTTCTGTAACCTTCAGATGGTATATAAACTTCTGCACCCCCTTGGAGGTGGGAAGACGTTCTGTGGGTCTCTCTGTGCACATGTTAATAAAGTTATATGCTTTTTCTCTTACTAATCTGCCTTGAGTTGATTTTTCCACCTTCAAATAAATATTTTAAAACTTCCCAAATCTGATTTTAAAAAACATTTGGTACTGTGGTAGGCAAAACAATGACCCTTCAAAGATGTTCATATTCTAATCATCAAAACTTGTGAATATGTTACCAGAAGAAACTGCAGATATAATTGTTAGAGATCTTGATATGAAAAGGTTATCCTAGATTATCTGCATGAACCCAGTGTAATCACAAAGGTCTTTATAAGACAGAGGAAGGAGTATCAGGGAAGTGCTGTGTGATTAAGACTTGAGAGGCAATTGATAGACTTGAAAATGTAGGAAGAGGCCACAAGCCAAGAAATACAATCAGTCTTTTAAAGTTTGAAAAGGCAAGAAAATAATTTTTTTCTAAAGCCTCTAGAAGGAATGTGGCCCTTTTGACACCTTGATTTTAGCCCAGTGAACTCATGTTAGACTTCTGACCTCCAGAGCTATTTTAAATCACTATTTGTAGTAATTTACTACGGTAGCAGTAGGAAATTAACATATACATATCCAAAAAGCTCAAAAATCCCAATTAAAAGAAAATTTAAAAGATCCATACCTCAATATGTCATTGTCAGACTTTGGTAAAAAGCCAAAGACAAAGAGAAAATCATAAAAGCAGCAAGAGAAAATGACTCATCACATACAAGGTCTTATAAAAAAGATTTACAGTTGACTTTTCATCAGAAACTATGGAGGTCAGAAGGCAGTGGGATAACATAGTCAATGTGCTGAAAGGAAAAGAATGTCAATGAAGAATTCTATATAAAACAATAAGAATTCCATCTTCTAAATGAAAGAGAGAGGTATTTCTTCTTCTTAAAGATGGAGTAGAAGTGCTTTTCTCTATGCCTTCCTCTAAAGCTCAAAACTCTGGACATTCTATATTAGAAAACATGAGAAAACTTTGAAAGGTGGTGAAGAGGGCAGACTAGTCGGGGACCTTGGAGCTTTGGATGCATGGAAAAACACGGTAGTGAGTTAGCTGTTTTAATTTTGTCTTACATGTCTACATGCTGGCAACCCAGAAATACCAATGGATACAGACAAAGTGGGGAAAAGCCTGCTGTCTTCAGTCATAGGATCAGAAAGGTGGCAGCACAGCAAGACAGAAACACATTTAGACAAAAACTGCTCTACTTTAGCCAGACACCACAGAAAAAACTGAAGCTCCACCCCCACACTTGTTAACAAAGGCCTAGTGGTGAGAATAGATATCCCCAAGTGAGACTATTCCTCACCATATTCCCTGAAGTTTCAGTGAAGACCACATGAGGAGCTTGGACATGCACCTCCACTCAGTGGTAATGAGGAGACTTTCCCATTCTTGTTGGGATGGTGTTAGGGAAGGCCAAGTCAGGACTATCACAATCACCCAGCAGTAACAAGGTCACCCACCACCATGCCAGGAAGTTCATGTGAAGAGCAGTTCTGGGGCACGCCTGCCTTTCCCAGCCAGGGTGGTATCAACAGAAGTCTAGTAGGGAGCCAGATTTTCCACTTCCACCAACAGTAATGAAGATTCTCTTCTCCATAACCAGGTGTTAGTGGACGTCAAGTGAAAAATCTGGACTTCCACCCCTACCTGGCAGTAATAAGGAAGCGCCATCCCCCATCCTTTGCAGGGGTGGTGTAAGAGGAGGCTTGTAGAAACAGAAGGTTTAAGAAAGATCTGGGCCAGGCGCGGTGGCTCAAGCCTGTAATCCCAGCACTTTGGGAGGCCGAGACGGGTGGATCACGAGGTCAGGAGATCGAGACCATCCTGGCTAACACGGTGAAACCCCGTCTCTACTAAAAAATACAAAAAAACTAGCCGGGTGAGGTGGCGGGCGCCTGTAGTCCCAGCTACTTGGGAGGCTGAGGCAGGAGAATGGCATAAACCTGGGAGGCGGAGCTTGCCGTGAGCTGAGATCCGGCCACTGCACTCCAGCCTGGGCGACAGAGCGAGACTCCGTCTCAAAAAAAAAAAAAAAAGAAAGATCTGGAGTTTATAACATAATACTCAAATGTGCAGATTTTAATAAAAAGTTAACTTATACCAAAATATAGGAAGATTTCAATTTTAATGATAAAAGGCAGTCAATAAAAAACAAAACCAACACGACATATATGCTAAAATTTTATGGCAAAGATTTTAAAGCAGCCACCGTATAACTTCTTCAACAAACAATGACAAAATGCTCAAAACAAATGAAAAGAAAATAATAATGTCTCAGCAGAGAAAGAGAAGACTTAAAAAAAAAAGTGGAAATTTAAAAACATATAATAACCAAAATGAAAAAAATCAGTGGATGAATTAAAAAGCTGAATAAACGGCACAGAGGAAAGAATCAGAGGACATGCAAATAAAGCAATATAAATTAAACAATCTGAACACCAGAGAGAAAACAGACTGAAAACAAATGAACAGAGCCTCAGGGACCTGTGGAATTATAACAAAAGATCTAGGATTCATATTGTAATCTCAGGAGAGGAGAGGGTGGGGCTAACAATATTCAAAGAAATAATAGCTGAGAACCTCTCAAATCTGGCAAAAGACATAAACCTACCAATCAAGATGTGCAAAGCCAAAATAGGATAAGCTCATTGAAATCCATGCCAAGAGTCAACAGACAAACTACGGAAAACCGAAGGGAAAAAAAATCTTGAAAGCAGTGAAAGAAAACGACATCTTGATGAGAGGGAAAAAGCAAACTCCACTGATAGTGGATTTCTCATCAGAAACCATGGAGGCCAGAAGGAAGTGGTACAACATTTTTCGAGTTCTGAAAGAAAAGAACTGTAATTCTAACTCCAGTGAATATATCCAGCAAAAACAACCCTTTAGGAATGAAGAAAAAATTAAGATATTCTCAGATGAAGGAACACCAAAAGACTGTCACCAGAAGATCTACTATTAAAAAATTTTTAAAATGAAACTTCTCTGAAGAGAAAGGAAATGATGAAAGAAGAAAAGTTGAAACATCAGGAAGAAAGAAAGAGTAATGAAAAGAGTATAAATATGGGTAAATACAATAGACTTCCCTTTTCCCCTGAAGTTTTCTAAGTTTTATAATTGAGGCAAAATTATAACACTGTCTCATGTATTACTCAGTGTATGTAGAGCAAATATTTAATAAATGATTTAATGGGAGAGGGTAAAAAGATGTAAAAGGAGGTAAATTTTCTACACATCTCTAGAATTGAAAAAATGTTTATACAGGTATACTGTCAAAAGTTATACATATATAATACCTCGAACAGTCACCAAAAATATTCCATTAAGAGATAAACTCAAAAGACCATAAATAGGTTATATAAATCAAAAGTAGAATTTATTAAGTGTTCAGGTAACCCCCAGGAAGGCAGGGAAAAAATACTACAGAGAAGTGAACAACAGAAAGAGCAAATAGACAACAAAAATAAAACAGCAAACTTATTATTACGTTTAAATGGTCTAAGCACGTCAAGTAGAAGACAGAGATTGGTAGATTTTAAAAAACAAACCATCACCAGCACCACCGAAAACCACAAAATGGCCCACTAACTATATATCTCTACAAGAAACTTATATTAAATAAAACAATAAAGGTATACTGAAAGTAAAAGGCTGAATAAAAAGTACAGCAGCAGTGGGTACATTAATATCATATTTAAAAACAAAGGATTGAGAGGAACTTTATATCGTAAGAGTCAATCCACCAAGAAGACCAGGTAATTCTAAATGTATATACACTAAAAAACAGAGCTTTGAAACATGTTAAATAAAAGTTGAGAGAGCTAAAAGGAGAAATTGACAAATCAAAAATTTATAAGAATATAATTATAAAATTATATAAGAATTAAAATTATCAGAGTATATTATCTGATTATAATAGAATCACACTAGAAATCAGTAACAGGAATGTAACAGTTAAGTTTCCAAACACTTGGAAACAAAACAACTTTTAAATAGTCCATGAGTAAAAGAAAGAGCCTTAAGGGAAATTGATAAATACTTTGAATGGGATGAACATAAAAATACAACATATCAAAAATTTTGGAGTACAGCTAACCCAGTGCTGAAAGGAAAATTTAAAGCACTAAATAATTACATTAGAAAAGAGGAAAAGTTTAGAATTCTTAGTCTAAACTCTCACCACACACACATACACACACACATATACATAGAAAAAAGAGAGAAAAATAAGCAAGGAGACAGGAAGGAAATGATGCAGAAATCAATGAAATTGAAAACAGGAAATAATAGAGAAAATTTATGAAAAAATCTGGTTCTTTGAAAATATCAGTAAGATTGATAGACATCTAGTAAGACTGAGAAAGAGAGATGACACAAATACTGATACCAGAACGAAACAGAGGATATCATTAGAGACCCTGCCAATATCAGATGAATAGTAAGAAAATACAACAAATAATTCTACACATATAAACTTGACAACTTAGATGAAATGGACCAATTTCTTGAAAAGCACAAACTGTCACAACTTACCTAATATAAAATAGATAATTTGAATAGCCCTATCCATAACTATTAAGAAAATTAATTTTTTCATTTTAAAAATTCAGTATAAGAAACTTCCAGGCCCAGATGGGTCCACTGAAGAATTCCACCAAACTTTTAAAGGATTAACATCAATTTTACGTAATCTCTTCCAAAAAACACAAGAAAAAGGAAAACTTCTCAAATCATTTTATGAAGTGAATATTACTCCAATTCCAAAATTAGACAAAGACATCAAAAGGAAGGAAAACTATAGATCAATATTCTCCATAAATATAGGTACAAAAATTCTTAATAACCTATCGGCATATAGAATTCAGCAATATGTAATAAGAATTATACACCACTACCATATGGGATTTATTCCAGGAATGCAAGACCGGTTCAATATTAAAAACTAATCAACGTGATTCAGTATATTAATAGGCTAAAGAAGAAAAGTCACATGATTGTATTAATTGTATTGCATCATTTTTTGTGTTAATGTAAATAAATGCCTGAGGCTGGGTAATTTATAAAGAAAAGAGGTTTAATTGGATCATATCTCTGTAGGCTGTACCTGAAGCATAGTGCTGGCATCTGCTTCTGGTGAGGGCTTCAGGAAGCTTTCAGTCACAGTGAAAGAAAAAGGGGGAACCAGCACATCACGTGATGAGAGTGGGAGCAAAAGAGAGAGAGGGGTGGTGCCACACACTTTTAAACAACCAGATCTCTTGTGAACTCACTCACTGTCATGAGGACAGCCCAAGCCATTCATGATGGATGTGCCCCCATGACCCAAACGCCTCCCAGCAGGGCCCACCTCCAACACTGGGGATTACATTTCACCATAAGATTTGGAGGGATCAAACATCCAAACGGTATTATCAGTGCAGAAAAAGCATTTGACAAAATCTAATACACAACCATGGCAAAACTCTCTCCGAAAAATAGGAATAGAGGGGGTTGTTCTCAAGTTGATAAAGGGAATATACAAGAAAAACTCACATCTAACATTGCATTTAGTGGTAAAAGATCAGGAACAAGACAAGGATGTCTGCTCTGACTACTCTCAATTCACTGTAGTGCTGGAAGTTCTAGGCAGTGCAATAAGGCAAGAAAATTTTTTAAAGGCAGGTAGATGAGGAAAAAAGAAATAAAACTGTTCTTATTTGCAGATGATATAATGGTCTATGTGGAAAATCCTAAGATACCTACAAAAAAGTCCTAGAACCAATAAATGAGTACAGCAAGGTCACAGATTAGCAAACAAAATATCAACTGTACATCTATATTCTATTAATGAGAATGTGTGAAGTAGGAGACAGGACATGACTTCGGAGGTGGGACTCAACTCTGGAAGTGGGGCTCAGATACCAGACCAAATTGAGGACTAGCTAAAACAGGGATAGGGTGGGAGCACCTTCCCCTAAGACATGCTCACCAGTGTGCCACCTGTTTACCAGTGGCATGGCAATACCTGGAAGTTACCACCATTTTTCTTAAAATTTTTCATAATCTGTCTCTTAATTTGCATATAATTAAAAGTGGATATAAATGTGATGGCAGAACTGCCCTGAGCTACTACTCTGGGCTCACTGCCTGTTGGGCAGCCCTGCTCTGCAAGAAGTAGTACCTCCACTGCTGCTGTACACTGCTGCTTCAATAAAAATTGCTGCCTGACACCACCAGCTTACCCTTGGATTATTTCCAGGGTTAGACTAAGAACCCTCCCAGGCTAAGCCCCAGTTGTGGGGCTCAGCTGTCTGGCATGATGTGGAAACCAAAAATTTTAAATACAATACCATTTACAACATTTACAATTGAGATCACTTGGACTCGGGAAGGGGAACATCACACACTGGGGCTTATCATGGTGGGGGGGGGAGGGATTGCATTGGGGAGTTATACCTGATATAAATGATGAATTGATGGGTGCTGACGAGTTGATGGGTGCAGCACACCAACATGGCACAAGTATACATATGTAATAAACCTGCACGTTATGCACATGTACCCTAGAACTTAAAGTATAATAAAAAAAAAAGGAAAAAAAAATGCTTAAGCATAAATGTAATGAAACATGCACACAACCTGTATGCTGAAAACAACAAAATGCTCATGAAAGAAATCAAAGAAGATCTAAAAATAAGTGAAAGAGCATATGTGTTCATGGATTGATCAATATAGTCAAGTCAATTCTCCCCAAATTGATATTTACAGGTTTAATACATTTTCCATCAAAATCCTGGTGAGATTTTTAACAGATATAGACAAGATTATTCCAAAATTTAAATGAAAAGGTAAAGGAACTAGAATAGCTAAAGCAATTATGTTTTAAAAAGAATAAAATAGGAAAAAGTACTGTACCTTACAACAAGACTGTGTAGTATTAGTGTAAGGATAAGACACATGGATCAATGGAACAGAATAAACAACCTAGAAGCAGACTTAATGTGGTATGGGTAACTGATTTAAGATGAAAGTGTAAAATCAATTTAGTCTTTCAAGTAAATGGTGATGGAACATTTAGATATCCATATTAAAAAAAACTAAACCTCAACCTTACACTTTATACTAAAATTAACTCAAAATGCATCATATATTTAAACTTAAATCATAAAACTATAAAACTTTTAGGGAAAAGCATAGGAGAAAATTTTGTGGACCAATGATTTGGTGAACACATTTTAGACATAATACCAAAAGCTTGACCCATAAAAGAGAAAAAATAGTAAATTGACATCATCAAAATTTAAAACTTTTTCTCTCTGGAAGATCAGAGGACAAAAAAAAGCTACAGATCTGGAGAAAATATTTTCAAACCATATATCTGACAGAGGGCTCATCTAGAATTATAAAGAAGTCTCAAACTTAACAATAAAAAGTCAAATTAGAAAATTGGCAAAATACACAAGGAGACATTTCATAAAATAGGTTATATAGATAACAATGATATTCAATATCACCAGCCATTAGGGAAAAGCAACAGAAGACCATGAAGAGTTACAGCATACCCATTAGAATAGCTCAAATAAAAATAAATAGTACCAAATATTGGCAAGGACATGGAGAAACTGGATCTTTCTCACAATGCTAATGGGAATATAAAATAATACAAGCATTCTGGGAAATAGTTTGATAGTTTCTTTACAAACTAAATGTGCATTTGCTATACAGTCCATCAGCTTTTCACCAGGCCATTTATCCCTGAGAAATGAATGTTGACATCCATACTAAAGCTTGAACATGATTGTTCAGATGAGCATTTTTATATATAATAAGTTATATAGTAGTATATAAGCTATATTTATATAACTATATATATAACATTTATTGTATAGCCCCAAACTGGAAATATTCAGTATGTCCTCCAGTTAATGAATAGTTAAACAAACTGTGGTACTTCCATCATGGAATACTATTCAGCAATAACAAATAATGAACTACCAGCAGTCCTGCCCTATAAGAAATACTAAAGGGTGTTACCTCAGGCTTGAAAGAAAGAACACTAGAGAGTAATCCAAATGTGCATGAAACATTAAAGAACACCAGTAAAAGTAATTAAGTGGAGTAAATATAAAAGTCATTATAAACTTATATTTAAAATTTTAAAATTTTTTCTTCTCTTAACTGATTTTAAAGACTACTGTTTAAAATAATACTTATGGCTGGGCATGGTGGCTCACACCTGTAATCCCAGCACTTTGGGAGGCCAAGGCAGATGGATCACCTGAGGTCAGGAGTTCAAGACCAGCCTGGCCAACATGGTGAAACCCTGTCTCTACTAAAAATACAAAAATTATCCAGGCACAAGGGCGTGCACCTGTAATCCCACCTACTTGGGAGGCTGAGGTGGAAGAATCACTTGAACCCAGGAGGTGGAGGTTGCAGTGAGCAGAGATTGTGTCACTGCACTCCAGCCTGGGTGACAAAGTAAGCCTCCATCCCCACTGCCCAAAAACAAAAACATCAAAGAAAAAAAATTTTTTAAATAAGATAATACTTACAAATTTGTGTTAATGAGCTTATAATGGGAAGGGAGTTATATAGAAGCAAAGTTTTTATAAACTACTGGAATTAAGTTAATATTAATCATAACATTTTAGGTTTAGATTAAGACACAGATTTCATGCAATACTCATAGCAAACACTTAAAAAACTTTTAAAATATATAGTAAAAAAAACTTCAGTATATGGGAAATCTCTGTACCTTCTGCACGATTTTGCTGTAAACCTAAAAATGCTCTAAAAAATAAAGTCTATTTTTATTTTGATTAATTTAGATATTTCAAGATGAAGTCTCATTCTGTCACCCAGGCTGGAGTGCAGTGGCATGATCTTGGCTCACTGCAATCTCTGCTTCCCGGGTTCAAGTGATTCTCCTTCCTCAGCCTCCCGAGCAGCTGGCATTACAGGCATGTACCACTGTACCTGGCTAACTTTTATATTTTTAGTAGAGACAGGATTTCACCATGTTGGCCAAGCTGGTCTCAAACTCTTGGCCTCAAGAGATCTGCCTGCCTCAGCCTCCCAAAGTGCTGGGATTACAGGCGTGAGCCACCACAGCTGGCTGAAAGTCTATGTTTAGTCACCAAAACAATAAAAAACTAACAAAGGAGTTTAAATGCTACTTTTGAAAATCTCTATAAATACAAAAGGTAGCAGTAGTAGAGGAACAAAAATACATAAAATATATGGAAAACAAATTGCAAAACAGCAGATGTAACTCCTATTATTTCAATAACTACATTAAATGTAGGTGGATTAAACACTACAAATAAAAGGCAGGGATTCAGATTGGATTAAAAAGCAGGATCCAGGCCAGGCGCAGTGGCTCACACCTATAATCCCAGCACTTTGGGAGGTCAAGGCAGGCAGATCGCCTAAGGTGAGGAGTTTGAGACCAGCCTGGCTAACATGGTGAAACCCCCCGTCTCTACCAAAAATACAAAAATTAGCCAGGCATGGTAATGGGTGCCTGTAATCTCAGCTACTTGGAAGGCTGAGGCAGGAGAACTCAGTTGAACCCAGGAGGCTGAGGCTGCAGTGAGCCAAGATCATGCCACTGCATTCCAGCCTGGGTAACAGAGTGAGACTTCACCTCAAAAACAAAACAAAACAAAAAGGCAGGATCCAATTATATGATATGTGTTTCTTCAAGAGACATACTTTCAATTCAAAAATACAAATACATTGAAAGTAAAAGGATAGAAAACATACACTGCGCAAGCTGTAAAGGAGCTGGAATGACCATATTAATATCAGAAAAAATAGACTTTGAGACAAACAAGCTTACTTCAAACAAAGAGGGAGATTTTGTAACGGCATAAAGGTCAATTCAGAAGGAGGCTTTAATTATTACAAACATATGCATTTAAGAACAGAGATCCAAAAATATGAAACAAAAACTGACAAAATTGAAAAGTGAAATAGATTATACAATAATAATTGGATGTTTCAATACTCCACTGTCAATAATGGATAAGAATAAATAGAAAACCAGCAAGGATATAAAAGACTTCAAGACACTATTAATTAGATATAACAGACCTCTATCAAATACTCCATCCAACAGTAGAATACACATTCTTTTCAAGCACATGTGGAATATTCTCCAGGATAGATCACATACTGGGCCACAAAGCAATAACAAATTTAAAGGGTTTATTTATTTTTATTTTTTAAAAGATTTCAGCATTTAATTCAGATTCAAGGGGTACATGTGCAGGTTTGTTACATGGGCATATTCCATGATGCTGAGGTTTGGTGTATGATTGCTCTCATCACTCAGGTAGTGACCATAGTATCCAATAGTTAGTTTTTCAACTCTTGCCTCCCTTCTTACCTCCCCACTATAGTAGTCTCCAGTGTCTATTATTCCCATCTTTATGTCCATGTGTCCCAATGTTTAGTGCTCACTTGTGAGTGAGTATTTGGTCTTCTGTGTCAGTGTTAATTCGCTTAGCATGATGACCTACAACTTCATCCATGTTGCTGCTAAGGACAGGATTTCATTCTTTTTTATGGCTGTGTAGTATTCTGTAGTATGTATGTACCATATTTTCTTTATCCAATCCTCCATTGATGTGTACCAGGTTGATTCCATGTCTTTGCTATCATAAAGTGATATGACGAACATCTGAGTGCATGTGTCTTTTTTTGTAGAATGATTTATTTTCTTTTGGGTATATACCCAGTAATGGGACTGCTGGGTTAAGTGGTAATTTTTGTTTTTTTTAAGTTTTTCGAGAAATCTTCAAAGTGCTTTTCACAGAGGATGAACTAATTTACATTCCCACCAACAGTGTATAAGCGTTCTCTTTTCTCCACAGCTTCACCAGCATTTGTTACTTTTTGGTTTTTTAATAATAGCCATTCTGGGCCGGGCGCGGTGGCTCAAGCCTGTAATCCCAACACTTTGGGAGGCCAAGACGGGTGGAT